>NW_007259260.1:86086-250569 GCF_000164805.1 Carlito syrichta
CTGCAGTGGCCGGGAGCTGCCACTGCACTCCAGTCTGGGCAACAGAGAGACTCCAACTCACACACACACACACACACACACACACACACACACACAAACTCTTCTTCTGGTAGGGCCCAGTGGCTCAGCCTATAATTCCAGCACTTTGGGAGACCAAGGTGAGTGAATCGTCTGAGCCTGTGGGTTCGAGACCAGCCTGGGCAACTTGGTAAGACCTTATCTCTACGATAAATAAAAAAAAAATTAGCAGGGCATGGTAGTGCGCACCTGCAGTTTTGGCTACTTGGAAGGCTGAGGGAGAAGGATTGCCGGAGCCCAGCAGGTCAACGCTGGGGTGGCCACGAGCGTGCCACTCCACTCCAGCCTGGGCTACAGAGTGAGACTCCGACTCAAAAAACAAAATTAAAAAAAAAAACTCAGCCGGGCTCGGTGGCTCAGCCTGTAATCCCGCGCCTTTGGGAGGCTGAGGTGAGTGGATTGCCTGAGCCCGCGGGTTCGAGACCCGCCTGGGCAGCGAGACCTCATCTCTACAATAAATCAAAACAAAATCAGCTGGGCGTGGTAGCGCAGGCCTGTAATTCTGGCTACTCGGAAGGCTGAGGCAGAAGGATCGCCGGAGGCCAGCAGGCCAAGGCTGTGGTGGCCGGGAGCGGCCACTGCACTCCAGTCTGGGCTACCGAGTGAGACTCCAACTCAAAAAAAAAAAAAAAAAACTCCTCTTTCATGGTCACCAAAGGAATTTTGGAAGAGCTTCACTTGCTCGTGTTTCTCAGTACCATGATCAAACTCACCTGTTGGTCAGATAGCTGCTTTCTATTCGGTCTGACAAATCAGAGAATTGAGAAATGCCAGAATTGGGAGGACCCTTGGCAAGCACAAAAACCCACTCCTTATGGGTTTTTTTAAATGAAGAAGTTTAGGAAGGGAGAGAAGTCTTGTCTGAAGTCACACAGCAAGTTAGGGGTACATCTGAGATGAGAATCCAGGCCTCCTGGGGCAGCGGCCAAGACACCACCTGCTCGCCAATTGCTGCTTAATATGAAATGAACATAGATGACCCCAGTAAGTAAAAAGTATGTGTGATGGATCCTTGGCACAGCCAAGGCATGTCACTTCTGGCATCTTCCCCCTCCCAACTCTGTCCCAAGGAGCCCTCAGCTGCACCTCAATTCTGATTAATATCTGGCAGATGGAATTTCCTGTACCTGTGTTGTCTCCTAGATTTCTTAAAGTTAATGGCACTGGAAATATGCATAAATTAATGATGGCTGGAGATGGCAGAATCTTGTGGCAGGCAAAGCCATAAAAGTGGAGAACGACCTTCCCTAGGTGTAAAAAACTCCTCTGGGAATATGTCTGAAGGAAAAGTGTTTCTATAACATGGAGTTAAAATCTAAATTATATTATTTGGAGCTATATAAGTGTGGACTAATAAATAACACATAAAATAAAACAGCACTTTATGAGGAAGATTCATCCTATATTTCAAGCATTTTTCCACTCTGAAATTCATTATTTAATATGGACACTTTTAGCCACAAAATTTCTAGAGTTTATTCAATATCTTTTATGTGCTTTACAAGGTCATTAGAGAATTTATTTGCTCTTTCCCTTACAGATTGGAAGGTGGGCAGTGATATATGAGGTTTCACATTTTATTTATTCACCAAACTGTTCCAGATGTGATCCCATCATTTATCCACTGACACATCAAACCTGCTGGGTGCCCTGCACACTGACCTCCTTCCCACGTTCGCTTTCATGCTCTTAAAGTTATAGCAGGGCTCACTTCGATGGGAAGACAAGAGAATTGCTATTTGGGGAGAGATGGTGGCGGGAGGGAGACGATCGAACTTCAGTAATAAAAAATTTAATTGCTTGGCTACAATTTGGAAACGATATCCAGGTGGAAAACTGACCCAGTGCCATTCCACTAAACCGTTGCTTCCCGCTTGCCCTCCAAACAGGGCTGCATGCCTCAGATTTGGAATGTGCAGGATCTGAATAAACGGAATTGAGCAGGTACTAAATCATTTCCCCCTTCTCCGAGTGATTTGTCACAGTAATAAGCATTCTGAGGGTGATAGACCTTTTATTACTACACACTGTTAAGCAGGAAGGAGGCTGCAATGTATTCCTGGCACTCTTTAGGGAAAATAATTACTCCATGCAGACATTTTTTTAAAATATCGATTTAGCAGAAAGAGTTATACTTAAACCCAAGTGCTTATTTAGTACAAAATATGAAACATTGTTATGTTTGTGTTGGACAGGATAATGGTGACTCACTCTATGCCACCACAGTCCCTGAGATGCAATCCACATTTTCCCAACTACCTCCCAACACATTTCCGATGGGCATAAGGAGAAAAGAGGGGTTATCATTTGGAAAGTCCCTCTGTAATGCTAGTTTTACATATGCTCTGTGTAAGTACTGATACTACCATCTAGTATTTGAAAAGCATTTTATAATTTTCTCAATGAAGTCATATGCATTAACCCATTTGATGCCCTCAACAGCCCCATGAGGCTTTCAGGGCTGATGTTATTAATCCCATTTTTTTCCAGAGAAAGAGACTGAGGTTCAGAAGAAAGTGATATAAGAATGCAAAAAAGCATATCTAGAATTTGCACTGTAGCTAAAGTTGTCATATTTCGCATATTGCGTGAGACGTATTCAAATCATCATTATTTATTTGAAATTCAACTTTAATTATGTGTCCCGTATTTTATCTAGCCATCTTAACTATAGTGGGACTCCAAAATGAGAAATACTAATCCCTTCTTGCCACCATCAAAAATGGAATTTATGAGTTGGTTAGAAAAATGTGGGTGACTTGTCTACAGTCCCGTGGTGAGTAAATGGCAAAGTTGGGAATTCAGGTCATTTCTTTGGCTTCTTAGCTGAGTACTATTTAAACTCTCTCTTGCCTCCCCAAGTTCAACTTGGGACCAGAGACTGGAGAACTGTCACATGCTGTGGTTCTGTGACACAACATGCTCAGACCAGTTGAGGTAGCAGACAATTTTCTCAGGCCTCAGGGTTCCTATGCTCAGGGGAATGTAATGATCCCCAAACCACCTTTAAATGGCATCCCCCATGCTTATCCCTGAAGAATGTTATCTGAATCCTACACAATCCAACGACCACAGTACCCAAATATATGGTTCTTTTAAAGTGGGCATAAAAAATATGCTCAGTCTCACTCAAAAAATACAGAAATGTACATCAAAGCAATGCATTACCATTTTCTGCTTATCAGATTGGCAAAACACAAAGCTGGTTTATACCTGGTGCTGATAAAATATGGGGTAATAGGAGGGAGGTACAAGGAACCTCTTTTATAATGCTGGTGAGACTATACATACTATCTTTCTAGAGATTAATTTGGCACTATGACAATTTAAAACTCACATACCATTTGTTCCAGCAATTTCTTAGACATGGCACCAAAAGTACAAGCAACTGAGATAGTTAATTGTATGACACATACTGGTTGACTAGCCTAAGGGACTCCCAAGCTGTTTAAACATTATTTCTAGGTGTGTCCGTGAGGCTGTTTTTAAAAGAGATCAACTTTTAAATTGGTAGACTGAGTAAAAAATATTTTTCTCATCACTGTGACTTATTCAGCCACTCAAGGGCCTGGATAGAACAACAACAACAGCAAAACAGGAAAGGGGCAAAATGACTCTTCGTGCTTCAGCAGGGACCATGTCCCTTTGGACATCAGTGCTTTTTGTTCTGCAACATTTAGACTTGGGCCAACTCATACCATCAACTCCCCAAGTTTGTAGAGCTCTGGACTCGAACTGGAATTTACACACACCCCCATATTCTCAGGTCTTTGGACTTGAAATAAAACTTATACCATTTGCTCCCTAGTTCTCAGGCCTTTGAGCTTGGGCTGAAACTACACCGTGGTCTTCCTGTGTCTCCAGCTTGGAGACAGCAGATCGCTGGACATCTCAGACTTCATGATCACATGAGCCAATCCAACATAAGAAAACTCTTTCTATGCATCTAAATATATTCAGGTCATTCTTTTTCTCTGGAGGTCACAACTAATAAAACAAAAGGAATCCACTTCTTCAGATTTCAGTCAAAATATGTAACAATCTTGTTATTTTTTTAGTCAAGTCATTTCATCAAAAGCAAGTGACAGCTGGATGGTATAAGTGGTAAATTTGGAGGTGTCAGGTTGAGAGACAATGAAGGCATTTTTAAGAACTGTCACTACAGTGAAGTAATCAGGAAAAAATTATTTTTTAAAATGCTCTGGTTTTATGGTTAACCCTAAAGGCAAGAAAGATGTAAACTGTGGGGATGGTTTGTTATTTTGTGAAGTAAAAGATGAATACACTTAACAAGCAAACACCAAAAACTTTCAACTCCCCTCCAAAAAAATAAAATAAAATGAAAATAAATGAAAAATAGCTGTTTAACACTTATACAATGAAGACATGTGGTAGGTTTATGGCTCCAAGAGACCGACTGGATGCAACTTCATGCATCCATTGATGAGAGTCCTAGTCCTGCTCTACCCTAGGAGATCAGAGACACTCGCCTAAAGTCCAAATCACAGCAATATGGTAATGTGCAAGGGCATCAGCCCAGAATTCATATGACTGGTTGGATCTTAGACAAGTGCCTTAACCCTTCCAGACCTCAATTTCCTAATCTGTAACACGGGAATAATAACAACTGTCTTCTGCCTCACAGGGCCAATTCTATGTTAAAAGTAGAAATAACAGAGGTGAAAGAGTATTGAAAAAAGTAAAGGCATAATACGGATGCCTGGTGCTATAGTAAGGAGGCTTGGACTGAAGAAGACATTAAATGTGTATCTCAGTTCAGCAATGGGATGGCCTTCTGACCTTGGAAAATTACTCCATTGCCTTGAGGCCTTCCTGGGTGGGGGAAGAACAGAAGAGCCTAATGTAACCACCATTCAGTTTCAAATACGTGCAAGTCAAAGGATACGAACTTTGTAAAAATAGTGATTTCAACCTCGCACTACTATGTCTTCAGAGCTCAGATGCCACGGGTTGCAGAGGATGTCATTTATAAGTGGTGGGTGGCTCATATATAAGGATCTCTTGGGACGCATTGAAGGCTAGAGTGGCCATGTGCTTGCTGTTTCTACTCATGTGCCCCCCAATTACCAAAGTGCCCAAAGAGCTCACCTCTTTGGATGACCAGCTTTAGCATTTTCTTTTCATGCTTCATAATTGGGCTATAATTGATACATAATTAACTGCATTTTTGAAATTATACTATTATTTTTGAGTATACAATAATGCTTTAAATGTTACAGTGCTTTTGGTTTTTACTTGATTCACCTAAGCACCTTTCTATGTACCTTTCTTTGTCATAGACTTATATTTCTTCATTTGTAGCCTGCGCAGGTATACTTTGTTCTTTGTGGTTGCCTACTTTGTAGTTAGCTCTTTGTGAGTTTCTATTCTGGTTTAGGTAAAAATAGAAGTACTTCTTGCACTTTTTTCTTCATTTGTTTACATATGTTTATCACCTCTGCAACAATATTTTCATATCTATTTGTAATATTTTTAAAACATGTAACCATTCAACTACATACTGAATTTCCTGAAGTGAATGGATCTTTTAAAGGAAATAAATAATAAACCACTAAGTACACCCTGTGGAGTGTAGGAATTTAGTCACTACAGTTTACTGTTTTTTGTTCCATGACTAATATATTTCTGAGTGTACCCCCAAAGCTGTCCAGAAGGCTGCACTGAGGTTTCTAAAGACCTATGTCTATCTCAGGGCTGTTGTTAGAATTACATGCAGTCATGAAGGGACAGTCTTTGTGCTCTGTTCACATGTGAGCAATCATTTTTATCCATGCCACTCATACAATTGGTAAGATGGATCAAACTTTCAACTTTGGAACACCAAAGATAGTGGCAGCAAATAACTAAATAAATAAAGATGCACCACTCTGTTAAATGCAGAGTGATGTACACCTCTCTCAGATGACAGGTGATAAATTTTGCAAAGGTTTTATTTGCTCAGAGCCTGGAGTTTTTGATGCATTTGATGACTCACCAAACCTGATGCATGTGATCCAGCCTCCTTTGCCCAATAGCTATTTTTGGTAGAGACCTATCTCACTTGAAGCAGTTGAATGGTAATGCAGTGGGTAAGAGCAAATTAAATCAGATGGCGGCTAAGTTGATCATCTCCTTTTAGCCAATGATGAAAAACACATATTTGGAAACTGATCCTCTGGAACACAAAAAGACTGATTCTCTAAAGGAAAATTGCAGGGCCCGGGAAAACCTGAGTATAAGTAACTGGTTCAACATCGTGAAAGACAAGAAAGCCTCTTGTAATGCCAGTGGTCTCCTACCTTCAAGAACGCTTCCTCATTGTCAGCTTTGTTTTCAAAAACAGACTATTGCATCACTCAGGGGGAAGGTGATGGTGGCCCTCAAATTGGGCAGCCAACTGTGGAGACAAACAGGAGAGGAACAATATGAGAGCTATTACAAGAATGGCAATACAGGTCTCCAGTCCACTGCCTGCATTGTTGAAATTCAAGTGAGTCTGAGCATGACCCATTTCTCCTTAATTCATTTTCTGTCAAAACCTGATTTGAACTGGGAGGAGGGGTGGTATTCATGATCTTTGTTCTATATAATGTGAATATTCCTACATATCACTGTAGAAATATCATTTATTTGATTAGGGGTGCTGTCTTAATATTATGTAATATGTAATATACTACCTTTTGAAATCCTAAAAACTGAACCATACATGGCTGCAAGGCTTTCAGGTCGACATATATAGCATAGACGTTCAAAAGGTGAACTCTGAAGCCATATCAACTGGTTCTCGTTCCAGCTTTACCATCTAATAGTTGTACGGTCTCTGGTAAGTTACTTTGCCTCTCCAAGCCCTGATAAAAGTAATGTAACCTACTTCATAGGGCTGTAAAAATTGAGTGTGTGAATAAACACAAAGTGTTTAGAAGGTGCTTGATATTATGAATAATGACCTGGGGACAACTGGCATAAACCTGGACTCCCCAGAAAGCCAGCCTCCTATACTGTAGGAACTATTAGCCAGCATCAAAGAGGTGAGCTTTAGCGGATTTGGTGTCACTGGATGCTGGAAGAGAGTGTAAGGAAGCCTTTACTGATAAAATGAAACCTCACTGCATTCACTTAGTGCCCCAATGTTTGAAACCCGACATGTTCTTTGGGATCTAGACTTGACTCTGCTATCTACTTATGCTGTGACCTTGAGCAAGCCACTTACCTTCTCTGGACCTTTGGAACATGAAGGGGTAAATTATATGATTTCTAAAAGCCGTCCAGCCTGATCACATTGACTCCAACAGGAACATTCTGCAAAACAACAACTCTGGTCAGGGATTTGAAAATCTCTCACTTGCTAATTCCTGAGGGTTAAGGCAACACAATCTTTGTTTTCATAACCCAGAGCTATGTCCAGGGCCAGGCCAGAGCAGCAGATGGACAGACCCAACTCCTAGACATTTGTAATTGATCAGGACACACTGTAATGAAGTAATTTTCTTGTCTTCATTCTCCATGTCAGCAGGGGCCTGTCTGCCACGCAGGAAGGGTGACAGAGTAATCTGAGCCGCAGCTGAAAACCTGCTTTTCCTCCACAGTTATTTAGCCTGCCACGAGTTGTGGCAGGCGGCGGGAAAGAGTCCAGACAAGCAAGGGAAATTTGGCTGCTCTCAAAATATCATACAGGAACTTTAAAAATTGAACTGATTTATGCTTTGTAATGTTTTCAATAATGTGTAAATTAAGTTAGAGCTTGAATCTGAGTTTAAGGAGAAATTTTATATGTTACCAGCCATGAAAGACCACAGAAAAAAATCTTATCATATGACAACATTCCCTCTGCTGTACCAAGAATTGTACTTTGCATAAAGAATGGATTCCTAGGTAGAATATGTAACATGCATTACTTTTCAGCATCAAAGAATGCTCTAAATTATCTAGAGGTCTGGAAATTCCTCTGGGGCTTATGAATCTCTGGATTCAGGTGAAGGCCTTGCCACTGTGGACCTAGCTTACAAGTTCTCCGAGATCAAGGTGCTGCTGTGGGAACTTGACACATGCCCCAGCCTTCTCAACTGAGGCATGGTATTATGGGCCCATCATCTGTCCCAGCCCAGACTCTGGATTAGGAATTATACTACTATTCCGGGTGGGAACCTCTGTGGAAGATGATACTTCCCCACCTATGGACATTGGACTAAAGGCCAAGTTGTGTGACTCCAAGTAGCCAAGACACTCGAATGCCTTTCCCACATCCATTCTGAGTCAGAGATCCATTTTTTCCCTGCGGTTTTATTGTCTTGCACTTTTTTAACCTCAGATCATTTTACAATAGCTAGGTTTGTGACAAACAAAACATGAATATGGTCAAATCAGTTGAAGATGGTATTGAAGCAAAAACTTAAGAAGAAAAAGGGCAGCACAGACCTGCACGTTATAGAACATTTGCTGGTATAACCCCCTCTCCTCATCATGGAACAGCTGGACAAGTTCTCTTGAAACCTAGAGACACTGAGTTGGTCATCAAAACGCAGTTTATTTGTTTTCAGCATAACAAACGTCTCTGGGGGCATGATGCTTCTGCCTTGCAAAATGTCCAGTGCAGTATCTGTTGTTCCTATGGGAATCTTTTAATGGGATCTGTCCAGTTTATAAAAAGGTGAGGGAAATTTGACCTCTGCTTTACTAAAAGCCTTTTCTAAAAGTTAAGGATTCTGGCCAGTTCTGAAGAGTACTCTATGTCATATCACACTTGAAATATCACTTGGTAGAGTATAAAGTATTACATGGTATGCAGGTGTCCCGTGGAATCTCTGAAATTGTACAGGTTATTCCAGTTGGGCTACATAATGAAGTTGGAGCTGTGTGTTGGGTGTGGCATGAACCAGAGCATGAAGAAAGCAGAGAGGTGTTTCACACTGATGAAGCAGCCAGAGAAATAGGGTTCTGGCAGTGGGATTGGGATGCGTGGGTTTGGGCTCTGAACACAATAGAAGTGGCTCTGCCTTGGCTGAGACTAGTGGCAAGTTAATAATGGTGTATTACAGGAAGGATTAGAGCTCAGGTCATTGCCTCAAACACAGCGGTGAGGCAGACTTGATAAAGTGAAGGCTGAAGGGGCAAGCTGTTGCCATCGTTCCATTTCTGGAACCTCAGACCCACAGCAAAACTCTGGGGCTAATCCAGAACACTCAAGGCCCTGAGGCCCCACCCTCATGGCCAGTGGCCTATTTTTATGCACAAAGATTCTAGTCACACAACAGCCGATCTGATGCTAGAATGGTGATAATTAGTGGTCATCCCAAGCCTGGCATAAATACAGAATGTATGATTTTCAATGCATTTCTTCATCAGTGAATTCATTTTTGCTTTCACAGAAAATCTTAAGCAGGTAAAGCAGGTGCTATCTTCCTTCACTTGTATAGAAGCAGAAAGTTCTTACCTAAGGTCATCCAGCAAGCCAAGGTTAGAGGAAAGTGGCCTAGCCCCTGCCAGGCTCGTGCCCCTTTTAAAAACTGACCCACACAAATTCAGCTGGGCTTCCACTAGTGAACAGCTCAATTCCGCAGGGCCTCCATATCCTGGACTGCGTAGGACCGTGGCCGCTCCATTTTCAAATAGGTCTGCAATTTAAAAACTGGATTCTGATGAGAAGTATCTGGAGTCTGATAAAGGCTAATTACAGTTAAGATATATGAAAATTGAGAACTCAGGAGAAGATCAGCTTCTACTACTGCCTGGGCAGAATAATCAAGAAATTAGCAGAAAGTGATGGCGACCATAAAGAGGCACTAGAGGATAATTGAAGTATTAAAATTAAAGATATGCTGGCAAGTGGTTTGTCCCTTGAGAATCTAGGCCATCTTCTTTGCTATGGGACATAATACAATTGAAGAGCTTTTCAACAAGGCAATGGGGGCTCTGTAACGGGATTGTCTCATAAACTAGGGTTGGTGCTAGAGCTGAGGGACCCTGACTAATGAGTAGGCTTTTCTGCATGAGCATGAGGTCCCTGGCTGGGCTCCACACTTTTAGGGTAGCTCTGACAAACTAAAACAAGTGCAGAGAAAGGCAATTAGAAAAAAGGGTCTGAATTCACAGCATGGGAAAATCTTTAGAGATGGTCAGGGTTTTAGTTGGTGAAGTTATGGCTCTTCTTTGACACAGTCCATATTTTCAGTTATTTTTATTGGAGATATCTCGAGGAGAAGGAAGTGTATCTAGTCTCTAGACTCCCAAAGTAAGAGCTAAAAGTACATTTAAAACACTTTTAAAACATTATTTTTAAGTTGTAGGGTTCAATTCAGGGTTAGGTATACAAAGGTTCTTATGCAGGTATTCTTGTTGATGAGGTGTGCCCTCCCTTTCCTGGCAATTTCCCTCAACTGCCAATCCCACCCCATCTCCCCTGACAGTTTCCCACTACTGCCAATCGCTTTCTTATAGTATTGTAATTGTTCAAGTTCCGCTTATGAGTGAGAACAGATGATACTCTGTTCTTTGTTTCTGTGATAGATCACTGAGTACGATCGACTCTAAATCCATTCAAGTTGCTGTGAAGTTCATATGTTTGTTCTTCTTTTTGGTGGTATAATATTCCACTGTGTATGTGCACCACATTTTTTAATCCAGTGCAGTTTCAATGGGCAGCACGATTGGCTCCAGGTTTTTGCTACTGTGAATAGAGCTGCAATAAACATGCATGTGCAGGTATCTTTTTTGTAGAATGATTTGAGTTCCTCCAGGTATATTCCCAATAGGGGGATTGCTGGGTCATATGGAAGGTCAATGTCTAGTTCTTTCAGAAATCACCACACTGTTTTCCAAAGAAGTTGCACTAGTTTGCATTCCCACCAGCAGTAGAGAAGCATTCCTTTTTTTCCGCATCCTGGCCTGCATCTGTTGTTGTTTGCCATTTAAAACATTTTTAACCAGGTATTCTGGAGCCCTTTTTATGTGCCATACAGTGGACATACAGTTTTCATACATGGTCTTATTTAATCCTCAGAATCATCCAGGAGCTAGGTTCATATCTGCAAAAAAGGGCATTCTTCTTTTACAATTGGTGAAACAAAGACTCAGAGAGATAAAGTGACTTCCCCAGAGTCAAGTGAAGGGAGACTGAATCTTGATTTCAGTTCTGTCCTGCACCATAGCCCATGTTCTTTCTGCTACATCACACAGACCTTAATTTGACATAAGAAACACTCAACATTTACAGATGTGCCACAGTGGAATCCAAGTTTCATGAGGTAGTGAATTCTCTATCATTTTAACCATTCAAACAGAAGCTGGATGAAAATTGGCAGATATCCAAACATTATTATGTATGAATTAGACCATATGACCTCTAACATCCCAACCAACACTGAGCTGGCGAACCTGGCCACCTCAAAAGCATCTGTGAAGTGGGTGGGGGTACATGTTGTAAATAAATCCCTCATTGATCCCCAGTAACTAGAAAGAAGAGAGATCAAAGACTCACAAATCATTCTAAATCCTTCTTTTAGCCTCTTAATCCAGAGGCTATTTACTACCTACTTCACAAAGTTCCCTAATTTGACAGCAGACTTCTGTTTTCTTGCCCTTTAAGGCAAAGTAGAAAAATATCCATAAAGGAAAAGATAGGCGGATGGGATGTACAGCTTAGCATTGAGAAGAGTTGCAGAAAGGTCCAGGGGAAAAAAGTGAGGTGGCCCCTGGGACATAAGTCCTGTCAATATTTTCACCAATTGACCATTTTTCCAGAAGACACAGGATCTTACTCAACCTGATAAATCTTAATCTTCACCTCAAGTGACATAATAGGATCCTCAAGAAGAATTCTCTTCATTCTAAATGAAGATTTCTCTTCATTCTCTTCATCCTACCTTTCTGTCATCCTCCCAAGAAATTGGGCTCCAACATTTCCATCCTGTCGCTAGCTAACTTTAATTCTGTGAGCTCTCATCACGGTTACCGGCTGAGCCTTGGTGTGAATTCCAACACAATGTCATCTGGTAATGTGATCAAAGCAGGCACTCTTAAATAATCAGCCTTGGGAATACAATTATGCATGCAGGAACAATCAATGTTTTTATATCTTTATATCCCCATCTACTTCTGCAGACGGATTTTAAGGAAGCTAAATACATTAGCACTAATACAATGAAACCAAAATTACTTATACAAGAGTAAAAATTAGAAGGGTTAAGTCATAAGGAGTTATGAGGAAGAAAAATGATTATACAGGAAGAGCTGGGTCAGAAGTTCCAAACTCAGATTCCTAATGAAGTCAGGAAGGTAATACAAAAGTGTGAAACAGGCCAGATTTAAGACAATTGAGAGAAATGTAGAGTCAATGGAACCGAAGAGTACATATATGCCCAAAAGCTATGTAGAGTCATGAATCACTTAGCAATGGGGATATGTTCTAGAGTCACTTAACTATAGTGATTATTCTGAGAAATGCATCATTAGGTGATATTGTTTTTGTGTGAACATGTAGAATGTACTTACACAAACTTCGACGGCCTAGCCTACTACTCACCTAGTCTTATGGTATAGCCTATTGCTCTTAGACTATAAACCTGTACAGCATGTGGTTGTACTGAATGCTGTAAAAGATTATAACACAGCCGGACTCGGTGGCTCAGCCTGTAATCCCGTGCCTTGGGAGGCTGAGGTGAGTGGATTGCCTGAGCCCATGAGTTCGAGACCTGCCTGGGCAACTTGGCGAGACCTCATCTCTACAATAAATCAAAAATTAGCCAGGCATGGTAGTGAGACTCCAACTCAAAAAAAAAAAAAAAAAGATTATAACACCAGATCAATGTATCTAGACAAATCTAGACATAAAAAGCCTACCCTAAAAATACAATATTATAACCTTGTAAAGCCACTATCATATATGCAGCCTCTCATTAACCAAGCTGTTATGTGGCACACGACTGTAATTATTTTTTAACACAAGACTGACTGAATATAATTCATTTATAGGCAGCATTTGCAACCCCAGTTTGTGACTCCTGACTCAAATGAAAAGAAGCTGCTAAAAAGTGAGCAAATTTTTTTTTTTTTTGAGTTGATGTCTCACTCTGTCGCCCAGACTGGAGTGCAGTGGCCGCTCCCGGCCACCGCAGCCTCGACTGGCTGGGCTCCGGTGATCCTTCCACCTCAGCCTTTCAAGTAGCCTGAATTACAGGAATGCACTACCACGCCCAGCTGATTTTTTTAGTTATTGTAGAGATGAGGTCGCGCTGCCCAGCCGGGTCTCGAACCCACGGGCTCAGGCAATCCACTCACCTCAGCCTCCCAAAGGCACAGGATTACAGGCTGAGCCACCGAGCCCGGCTGTGAGTAAATATTTTATTCTAAAGTTCTTGAAGAATAAGGCAAAGATGGACTGATGATGGCCTGGAGGTTCTTCAAAAAGCTCAGAAAGCAAGTAGACTAGTCTATCAAGAGAGACAACTTGTTTTTTGTTTCAGAACTCTAAGAAAAAAAATGTGTTGCCTAGGTCTTTGCTTAAGGGAACTTGTGCGACATAATGGATGATATACCTAACAGGAGTTTTACCTAAGAAATGTACTGATGTTCCACATGTGGTATCTATTATGTAGACCCTTAGGAAAATTCAAATGTATAATGTTAACCTATAGTTCTGGGAAGGCAGTTCCACTGGGAACAGAGTGATAGAGACCAGGTCTGTTACTTCCTGGTGTTCTGGTATGAGATAGGGGAAAAGCTTTGAAAATTTGGAGCAATTCTCTAAAACTAGCACTCTTCAATATCAATGGCTTCCTCTGGGTTTTGAACAGGAACTGTAATGCAGATAATTCAAACTAGTGGTCCCAAGAGAGGACTAGAAAAAAGGAGAGGTGCACGTCAATGTTGACAGAAAGAGGATCCATCTCCAACTCAGCATGGAGGTAACCAGAGTATCACCTGCAGTCTGGACCTATGTTCGTCTCAAAGGACAGCTTCATTCACACATTTGGAATGTATTCTTTCTTTCCCCAGTCAGCTGTTGCTACAACACATCTGTGCACATCACAGACACACAAAGGACCATGAGTATGTCCATTCCCATGACTTCAAATACCAACTTTATATTCATGGCCTCCAAATTGATATTTCTAGCCTAGACTTCTCCTCTGATCTGTAAACTTGCATAGTCAACTGTTCTCTTCATATCTCGCTTTCAATGTTTCATATGTATCCTACATCCAGCATGGCCAAAATGAAACTCTTCACTTTTAATTCCTTAATCCTGCATGACCAAAAAGAAACTCTTGATTTTTAATTCCTTTAAATTTGCTTCTCTCCTACTCTTGTCTATCTCGGTAAATGGCATCAACATCTCCCAGACCGCTCAAGCCAGAAGCGTGGGAGTCATAATCACCCTTGATTTCCACTTCTTGAGATCATACTAGAGTAAAGAGGTAAACAGTCTGAGCCCTGAAGTCCACTGTCTGCATTTGAATCTCAGGGTCACTTTTAACCAGTTGTTTGACACGGAGAAAGTCATTCAAAACATCTATGACTCGGTTTCCTTTTGTGTGTGTGTGTGTTGGAATCTCACTCTGTCACCCAGACTGGAGTGCAGTGGCCGCTCCCGGCCACTGCAGCCTCGACCTGCTGGGCTCCAGCGATCCTTCTGCCTCAGCCTTCCAAGTAGCTGGAACTACAGGCGCGCTCTACCACGCCCGGTTCATTTTTGATTTATTGTAGAGATGTGGTCTTGCCAAGTTGCCCGGGCTGGTCTCGAACCCTCAGGCCCTGACAATCCATTCACCTCGGCCTCCCAAAGCCCTGGGATTACAGGCTGAGCCCCTGAGCCCGGCCAACTCGGTTTTCTTATTTGCAAAACAGGAGGAAGAAGAAGAATACCTATTTTATATTCCCACCTTGTATTCCATTCGTAGTTTCATTCCACTGTGAAATATAGATAACATAGCCTATATTATAGGAAGGTTTGGATGATTAAATGAGATATACTATATCCAGCACTGAGTGGAAAGCTCTCAATAAATAGTAGCTTCTATTAGTGATCATTATTGCTTTTGCTGAGGCATCAAGGAATGGTAAAAATAATCCATCCATTCACTATGAGTCAACAAATTTTTTTGAGCATTTACTAAATGACCGACATTGTAATAGACACTGGGAACAGAGTGATGATAAAAGCAAAGATCCCTAGATCCTTGCCCTCATGAGAGTTTATTTTCCAATGGGGGTGTGGACAGATGATAGCTGCAGTAAATAAGTCACTTACACAGTATGTTAGTTGGTTAAAAAAATGCTATTGGAAATAATAATGCCAGGAAGGAAAATTGGAGTTTTGGAGATGGGAGGATGAAATTTTAAACAGGATGGCCAGGGTAGTCCTCCCTGAGAAAGTGACATTTGAGCAAAAATATGATAGACTAAAGGAGTAAACCCAGTGGCTATGTGAGGAAAGAAGGTTGTAAGCAGATTGTAAAGCATCAAAGGAGTCCCTGAGACAGGCACATGGCCAGCTTATTTGAGAAACAGTGGAGGCTACCATGGCTGAAGTAGAGGGAGTGAGAAGGAGAGTGGTAGCAGATAAATCAGATAGGCAACAAGAAACCAGAGCATGAAAGGCATTCTAGGCCCTTGTAAAGACCTTGACTTTTACTTTGAGTAAGATGAGGAGCCAGCGGAAAATTCTGATGACAGAAGAAACATGATGTGCTTTAAATCGGGGGTTCCCAAGCCCTGGGCCGTGATCCGGTACCGGTCCGCGGCCTGTTAGGAATCCAGCCGCACAGCATGAGGTGAGCAGTGGGCAAGTGGAGCTAAGCCTCCTGTCAGATCAGCAGCTGCTTTAGATTCTCAAAGGAGCTCGAACCCTACTGTGAACTGCGCATGTGAGGGATCTAGATTGCGCGCTCCTTATGAAAATCTAATTGCTTAATGATCATCCCCCTTCCTCCCACTGTCCGTGGAAATATTGTCTTCCATGAAAATCGGTCCCTGATGTCAAAAGTTTGGAGACTGCTGCTTTAAATGATTCACTCTCCCTGCTGTACTGAGAATAGACTGAAGGGGGCGGGGAAGGGAGAGAATGGAAACTGAGTTCGGTCACAATGCAATAAAGCAAACTAGAAAAGATGGCAGCTTGGACCAGAGTGATGTGATGTCAATGGAGGTGATGAAAAGTGTTCGGATTCTGGATATATTTGGAAATAGAATTTGCAGTGTTTGATGACTGGATGTGAGATATAAAACAGCAGCAGGAGAGGATGATTTCAAGTATTGGAATCAGAAAAGACTGGTTTCAAATTCCAGCTGCTGTGTTTGAATACAAATGACAAATTACAGTCACTGCAGCAGGGGCCCACAGACACTAGAACCATCAGAGAGGTGAACCTTCTCCACTTGGAACAGCTTTGGTCCCAAGAGAGTGGGGAATGAAACAAGAAACTAACAATAGAAAGACATCTGGAAAATCCCCAAACTTGAAAATAAAACAACGCAATTTAAAATATTCCGTGGGTCAAAAAAAATCAGTAAAGTTTAAAAAATATATTTAAGTAAATAAAAATGAAAATACAGCCGGGCTCGGTGGCTCAGCCTGTAATCCCGCGCCTTTGGGAGGCTGAGGTGAGTGGATTGCCTGAGTCCGCGGGTTCAAGACCCGCCTGGGCAGCGAGACCCCATCTCTACAATAAATCAAAAAATCAGCTGGGCGTGGTAGCACGCGCCTGTAATTCCGGCTACTCGGAAGGCTGAGGCGGAAGGATCGCAGGAGCCCGGCAGGCGAGGCTGCGGTGGCCGGGAGCATGCCACTGCCCTCCAGCCTGGGTGACAGAGTGAGACACCAACTCAAAAAAAAAAAAAAATGAAAATACAACTTATCAAAATCTGCAGGATACAGCTAAAGGAGGTGGACATACAGAACAAATTATATAATACTTTATTTTATAAAAGAAGAAAAATTTCAAATAAATAATTTAATCTTCTGCTTCAATATTTGAAGAAAAGCAAAAGCAAGAGAAGAAAGGAAACAGTAAAAATAAGAGCAGAAATCAATGAAATTTAAAATTAACAATAAAGTCAATGAAACAAAAAAATTATTTAAAATATTAGAAAAATTGCTACCACCAGCAAGACTTGCGAGAGAGGGAGAAAGAAATTTTACAATATAAGAAATAAAATGGGGGAGATCCCTTACAGATCTTACAGACAATAAAAGGAAAATAAAGAAATTGTATGAACAATTCTATGTACATGCATTTGACAACTTAGATGAAATGGACCAATTGTTTGAAAACCAAAAGCCAACAAAACTTATCAAATGTAAAATAGATAATTTAAATAGCACTATAGCTACTAAAGAAATAGAATGTGTATTTTTAAAACTTCTAAAACAGAAATCTACATTCCCAGATGTATTTATTCATGAATTCTACTTATAGAAGATATAGCACTCATTTTACATAATCTATTTCTGAAATCAGAAAAGGAGGGAACACTTCCCAATTTATTTTATGAGGCCATTATGACTGTGATACCAAAGCCAAACAAAATAATTATAAGAAAAGTACAGACAGATATTTTTAATGAATGTAAAGTTCTTCAACAAAATATTAGCAAATAAAACTCAGCAATATATAAAAGGAATAATGTCACAGCCATGTAGAATTTATCCAAAAATTGTAAGGTTGGTTCAATATTCAGTCAATGGATGTAATTCATCATATTAACAGTATAAAGAAAAAAGCATAATTCTAACAACACATGCAGAAGAAGCATTTGACATAATTTAATACACATTTATGATAAACACTTTCTCAACGGATAAAGGGCAAGTACCAAAAATACCTACAACTAGCATAGTATTTTTTTTTTTTTTTGAGTTGGAGTCTCACTCTGTCGCCCAGACTGGAGTGCAGTGGCCGCGCAGCCTCGACCTGCTGGGCTCCAGCGATCCTTCCGCCTCAGCCTTCCAAGTAGCCGGAATTACAGGCATGCGCTACCACACCCGGCTGATTTTTTGATTTATTGTGGAGATGGAGATGCGGTCTTGCTGCCCAGGCGGGTCTCGAACCCGCGGGCTCAGGCAATCCACTCACCTCAGCCTCCCAAAGGCGCGGGATTACAGGCTGAGCCACGGAGCCCGACACTAGCATAGTATTTAATGGTGAAAGACTAAATGCTTTCCCGCTTTAAAATTGAAAGCAGGGAAAGCAAGGCAAGAATGTCTGCTCTCACCGCTCTTATTCAACATCATACTGAAATTTTTAGTGCAATAAAGAAAGAAAAAGAACTAAAAGCCTCACAGACTGGAAAGGGAGCAACAAAATTTTCCCTATTTTATTTGCCATTATTACTTATGTATAGGTATCCTAAGGTATCTACAAAAAACTCCTAAAACTAATAAGTGAGCTCAGCAAAGTCACAGGGTACAAGGTTAACACACAAAAATCCATCATATTTCAATATACTAGCAAAGAAGATTTGAGATCCAAAATTAAAAAAACAATATTTAAATAACTTTGAGTATCACATGTGCTTACTCATAAGCGAACCTTGAACAACTATCGGAATACTATAAGAAAAGGATTGGCAGTGGCAGAAAACCGCTGGGGGGTGGGGAAGGCGGAATTGGCAGTGGTGGAAATCTGCTGGGGGAGAGGGAGCCCACCTCATCAACAAGGGTACCTGCATAATGAACATTTGTATACCTAACCTTGAATTGTACCCCACATCTTTAAAATAAAAAATTTACAAAAGTAAATAAAAATTAAAATAGAATACCGTTAAAAGTCCAAAATACTTAGGTATAAATCTACCAAAACATGTACAGGATGTATATGCTAAAAATTGCAAAACATTAATGAACAAAGACAATCTAAATAAATGGAGAGACAAACTGTGTTTATAGATGGGAAGACTCAGCATATCAACAATATCAATTATCCAAAAATTTTTCTTTAGATTTAATGAAACTCCAACCAAAATCCCAGCAAGATTTTTTAAAAGACATATACAAGCTAATTCTAAAGGTATATGGAAAGGAAAAGGAACTGATTCGCCAAAACGATGTTGAAAGGATAGAATTGGAGGACAAACACTATTCAATTGTGCAACCTACTACCTGTATAGAGGTATAGTAATAAATACAATGTGGTATTGGTACAAGAATAGACATATAGATTAAGGAAACAGATCAAGCCCAGAAAAAGACCCACACAAATAAGTTCAATTGATTTTTGTCAAGAGAAAGATAATCTTTTCAACAAATGGTTTTGGAAAATTTGAACATATATAGGCAAAACAAATAAAAATCTCACTCTACCTAGCTTCACAACTTATACAAAATTAAATGGATCACCAATATAAATGCAAAATCAAATACTATAAAACATTTAGAAGAAAATGCAGAACATTTCTAAAAGCTTAAGTTAGGCAATACGTCCTTAGGCATGACCAATGAACTTACCCATAAAAGAAAAATTGACAAATAGGACTTCAGCAAAAATGAAAACTTCTGCTATACAAAATACACTGTAAGAAAATGAAAAGACGATCTAAATATTGGGGGGAAAACAGTTTCAAATTATGTATCTGATAAAGGACTTGTACTGAACATACAAAGAGACTCAACAATAGTTCAACAGTAAGAAAACTAACAATCAAATTAGAAAATGGGGGAAAGGCCCGAACACACTCTTCATCAAAGATTTATAAAAAAGTAATATACACATAGGAAGATGTTCAGCATTACTAGCTTCAGGAAAATGCGAATTAAAACCACAATAAGATGTTACTACACATCTATCAGAATGGCTGAAATAAAAAAAAAATACTGACAAAGTGTTGGTGAGCATGCCGAGTAACTGGAATTCTTATACTTCGTTGGTAAGAATTCAAAGTGGCACAGCCACTCTGAAAAACAGACAGTTTTCTCATAAAGTTGAACATACACTAATCGTATAACCCACCAGTAGCATTCTTGGGCCTTTTGCCCAGAGACATTAAAACTTATGTCTGGACAAAAACATATGTATCTATGCTCAGAGCAGCTTTATTTATAATAGCCACAAATTGGAAACAAACCAAGTGTCCTTCAATAGGTGAATGGATAAGTTGTGATACATTCATACTACTCAGCAGTAAAATATAAACTGTTGATACACATATGAACTTGAACGAATCTCAAAGGCATTATGCTGAATCAAAAAGGACAGTCTTAAGATATATACCATCACTCATTTAAATGACAATCTCTAAAAGGCAAAACAGTACGGTGGAGGACAATATATGGGTGTGGCAATTCTAGACTCCTATTCTGCTACATTGATCTATGTGCCTGTACTCACAGAGTGTCAATTTTGTGAATCTTGGCAAGGCGTGTGTTGTTGTTTTCCTTGGCTTAGGAAGTTGGTATATTGTATGCTTTTGTAGTTTTGAAGCCAGAATGCAGTAGTTGTGCATTTGCTCATGTTTATAAGGTTTGTAGCTGATGGTTACACACATATATCCCATCAACAGTTGTGGAGATTGTAGCAATCAAATATGGTCACATTATCCCATACTGGCCAATCAAACTTCATTTTGCTGTCAAAACAAATTATATGCCTAATAAATTAAAATAGGCCCTGATTCTAGCCTTCTCTGTCATAAGCACATTCAAATCTTCTTAAGGCAAACTACGAAAAATAAATGAATTCAGCAAAATAAATACTTTTGCAAATTAATATCACATATTCATTATTTACCCACACATAGCTAATCCTGCAATCTGCTGTCTCCATGGAAGCACCTATCCAGGCTTGTGCTCTCTGCTACTTATATTACCCATGGAAATCCCATACTTTGACATTCAGTCTGTAGTCAGAGGTTCATGTATGTCTGGAGCTTGGTTGTGCCTCTCTGCCCATGCATCTAGGTTGGTTGGGTCACTGCTCTGGGACAGTGTCATACATGCCACATGATAAAAGTGGCGAATTGAACAAAACTAATTGAAGAGACTAAAAAAAGCTCCAAAGTTGTCAACTTGGTGTACATCAACTTCTCTTACTTTGTCAGTATCTTTAGTTTGGTAGTTCTCAATAAGAGCTGCACATTAGAATCAGCTTTTAAAACATACCCATGGCCAGAATTCCCACCAGAACAGTTAATTTTGAATTTCTGGAAGTGAGAGCATTCATACAGTAAAAATTCTCCAGGAGTTTTCAATGTGCAGCCATAGTTGAGAAGTATTTCTCTGGAACAACCACAGTTACAGACACTCCCACTCAATCATTGTGGCCCTTGCTGCAACTCTGATTTTATTCTTAATCTTCATATTCTAAGGACTTGGTGAAAATGGATTTGTATTCTGAGAAGAGCTTGGCCTTCCAAAGGAATCTCTATTGGTAGAACTGTTGGGAGAGGAAGAAATAAATTTGCATCAAATGTCAGCCCCCAGATTCTTCCTGTGGTCAGTCCCCCAAGTTGTATCTCCTGCTCAGGCATAATTCTCCTTTATTCACAGCAGATGCTTGGACACCTCTAAGCTATGACTTAGGTTCATTATGACTAGTAATAAGAGTGGCAAGTGGGCCGGGCTCAGTGGATCAGCCTGTAATCCTAGCATTTTGGGAGGCCGAGGCGAGTAGATTGCCTGAGCCCAGCGGTTCGAGACCAGCCCAGGCAACTTGGCGAGATCTCGTCTCTACAATAAGTGAAAAAAAAAAAAAAAAAAAGCCAGGTATGGTAGTGCGCACCCGTAGTTCCGGCTACTTGGAAGGCTGAGGCAGAAGGATCACAGTAGCCCAGCAGGTCAATGCTGGGGTGGCCGTGAGTGTGCCATTGCACTGCAGCCTGGGCGACAGAGTGAGACTCCAACTCAAAAAAACCCAAAAAACAAAAAAGAGTGGCAAGTGGATGAAACTGTTCCTTCAACCACATTCTCAAAATGATGTTCTTGGGGACCCTTACAGAATAAGTCCAGTACTGCTCCAGAGATGAAAAGCCAGCTGATATTTTGTCCCAGTCTTTTCAAATAACCTCAGTTCACTAGCACAAATATACCGTAGAAGCATGTAAAAAAAAAACCCAGTTTATATATTGAAATATTAACATTATTGGAATGCTCATGCTGCCAAAAATTATCTACAGGTTCAATACAGTCTTTATCAAAATTCCAATGACAATTTTCACAGAAATAGAAAAAAATCCTAAAATTCATATGGAGCCACAAAGTACCCAAATAACCAAAACACTCTTGAGCACAAAATACAAAGCCACTGCACTACCTGATTTCAAAATCTACTACCAAGCTATAATAATCAAAGGAGTAAGATACTGGTATTAGAATAGACACGTTGACCAATGAAACGGACTAGAGAACTCAGAAATAAATCAACCCATTCGTGGTCAATTGATTTTCAATAAGGATGTCAGGAACACACAATGGATAAAGGACAGCGTCTCCAATAAATAGTGCTGGGAAAATTGGATATCCACATGCAAAAGAATAAATAAGACCTTCATCTCATACCATATACAAAATTAAATTCAAAATAGACTAAAGACTTAAGACCTGAAACCATCAAACTGCTAGAAGAAAACATACGGGAAAACTCCATGACATTGTCCTGGGCAATGATTTTTTTGAAGATGATCTCAAAAGCACAGGCAACAAAAGCAAAAATAGACTAATGATATTACATCAAACTAAAAGCTTCTGCACAGCAAAGAAAATAATGAACCGAGTGAAGAGATAGCCTACAGAATTGGAGAAAATATTTGCAGATTATACATCTGATAAAGAGTTAATAACCAAAGTATATAAGATAAGGAATTCAAACAACTCAATAGTAAGAAAACAAATAACCCAATTTTTAAAGATGGGTACAGACCCCAAAGAGACATTTCTCAAGATAATATATACAAATGGCCAGCAGGTATATGAACAAATGTTCAATGTTACTAATCATAAGGGAAATGAATATTGAAATCACAATGAGAAATCACCTCATGTGTTAACATAGCTATTATCAAAAAACAAAAGATGCTACTGGCCAGGATGTGGAGGAAAGGGAATCCTTGCACATTGTTGGTGAGAATGTAAATTAGCAGAGCCATTAGGGAAAACAGTATGGCACCTCCTCAAAACCAAAACTAGAGCTACCTTATGATCCAGTAATAATGCTTCAGGGTATTTTCCCAAAAGGAATGAAATCAATATGCCAAAGATATATCTTGTTCTCCCATGTTCAAGATAGTCATGACATGGAATTAACCTAAGTATTCATCAATGAATGAATAAATGAAGAAAATGGGGTACTCTGTACATATACACAGTGGAATACTATCATGCCTTTAAAAAAGAAGAAAATCCTGTCATTTGTGATAACATGGATGAACCTGGAGGACATTATGTTAAGTGAAATCAGCCAAGTGCAGAAAGATGGATACTGCATGTTCTCACTTACATGTGGAATCCATAAAGATGGAATTCACAGAAGCAGAGTAAAATGGTGGTTACAGGAAGTTGGTGGTGGGTGGATTGGGAAAATGTCGATCTAAAAACACAAAATTTCAGTTACAGAGAATATGTTCAAGAGATCTAATGTACACCATGATGACCATAATCAGTAATAATATATCGTATACTTGAAAATTGCTGAGAGTAGATTTTAAGTGTTCTCATCACAAAAAATAAGTATGTGAGGCAATGCATATGTTAATTACCATCATTTAGCCAGTCCACAATGTATACATATATTAAAATATAATGTTAAACACCAAAAACATATATTATTTTGACTTAATTTTAAAATAAATTTGGCCGTGCTCGGTGGCTCAGCCTGTAATCACAGCACTTAGGGAGACCGAAGTGAGTGGATCACCTGAGCCCGGAGGTTCGAGATCCACCCGGGCAAACTTGGCAAGACCCAGCAGGTCGAGGTTGCGGTGGCCGGGAGCGGCCACTGCACTCCAGTCTGGGTGACACAGTGAGACTCCAACTCAATAAATAAATAAATTTAAGAAATAATTGCGGCCGGGTGCCGTGGTTCAAGTCTGTAATCCCAGCACTTGGGGAGGCAGAGGCGAGAGGATTGCCTGAACTCAGGGGTTCGAGACCAGCCTGGGCAACTTGATGAGACCTCATCTCTACAATAAATCACAAAAAATATCCAGGTGTGGTGGCACATGCCTACAGTTCCAGGTACTTGGAAGGCTGAGATAGAAGAATCGCCTGAGCCCAGCAGGTCGAAGCTGCAGTGGCCGTGAGCGTGCCACTACACTCCTGGGTGACGACAGAGCCAGACTCCAACTAAAAAAATAATAATAACAATAGCTGACACATATTCCCAGGTACCAAATGCCTTACTTATATTAATGTATCTAAAATCTATAGCACCTTATTTAGTAGATACTATTGTTATCCTCGTTTTATAGATGGGGAAACTGAGGCACGGAGGCATTAAGTAATTTGCCCAAGGGCTTTAAGCTAGTAATTAGCTGAGCCAAATTTCAGATGCAGGCAGTTTGTCTCCAGATCATGCAAGTTTAGTCACTTTGCTTCACCCACTCAAATCTTTCTTCGTCCTTCCTCTGGTTTTGACCATTGTTTAGCTTTGTGCTTTGGCTCCAGCTCCCATCCTTGCCCTAAAAATTTAGCCATATTTTAGACTTGTTCTGTGCCTTGACTTTGACTCTCCCCTTCAGGACAGCCCTTTGGTTCCTTTCCCTTTAGCTTCATCCACCAGGACCATACATCACACCCACTCCCAGTGCTACCCTGTGCTACCCCTCACCCGGGCTCTGTGAGTCTGGCCACTTGGATCTATGCCCTGCTCAGCCTCCTGACTGAAGATGGCCTGATCTGTGAAAAGCAAATAGGTCTCATTGAGCCTTCTCTTTTCCAGGTTAAACAGCCTCAGATACTCCAAACTGCTCTGTTGAGGTATGACTTCATGCACTCTCTTCATCTTGGACCCTCTGCTCCAGATGTGCTCCAGTGTGTCCCTAACCCTCCCAGAGTGCCACGCCCAGGACTGAGCCCATTACTGGGGGAATCTGACCAAAATAAAATAGAATAAGACCAACAAATGGATCGTGAATAGATCAAACAGGAGACAAGGTGTTATGTGCCTTTTTCTCACTGCAGTCCCCAGGAGTTGGCTTAACACCATTTATGCTGGCCAGGCCCCACTCCTCTGTGCCGGGCTTCAAAAAGCTGTCAAGCTTCTTAAAGAAAAGTCTTAAGAGTTAGTCCCTGTGAGGAGAGAAAAGGCTATGGAGTGGTCAAGGTGCAGAGTACCAGTCAGTTCAAGGACAGGAGAGACAGATGAAGAAGAGCAAAGGCAAAGAGATGGGAGCAGCCACTTAGGGGGCACCTCTTACCAGCCAGGTGTTGTGCCTTGACCCCCAACACTATGCTCCTGTAACACCCTATGCACATTCCTGTCACCAACCTTATCACTTTCTACATTCTTGGCCCCTAGAAACCACTTTAAAAATTGGCTAAATAACTAAATGATATTTTAATTTTCCATTTGTGTCTGTGTCCTCTACTAAACTATAGGTGCCTTGAGGTGCCTTGAATTGTTTATACTTTCATACATTATTCCACACATATGTGGCCAATCAATAAATCCTAACAAAAAGTATTTCTAGGACTATTATTAACAATAACTACCACCGACACCACAAAAACTCTTACTACTTCTCCCACCACTTTTTTTGGCAAGTTTTTAATTAAGATAAAATTTGCATAACTTATTAAGTAAAAGAAGGCACTCTGAAAAGGTTACATACTACATGATTCTGACTATATGATATTCTAGACGATGCAAAGCTATGGAGACAATAAAAGGATTGGTGGTTGCCAGGTAGTAGGGTTAAGGAGTACTAAGCAAAGAAAAAAGAAATTTTAAGGCAGTGAAACTATTCTTTATGACACTACAAGGATGGGCACATGTCATTACATATTCGTCCAAATCCACAGAATGTACAACACCAAGAGTGAACCCTAATGGAAACTATGTACCTCGGGTGATTATGATATATCAGTGTAAGTTTATCAATTGTAACAAATGTATCATTACTGGTGCAGGATGTCACTAGTGAAAAAGGCTGTGTGATAGGGACATCAGACATTAGAAATCTTTATACTTTATGCTCAATTTTGTTGTGAACCCAAGACTTCTCAAGAAATAAAACCTGTTAAAAATCACAGTAATGGCCAGATGCGGTAGCTCATGTCTATAATCCCAGCACTTTGGGAGGCCAAGGTGAGAGAATTGCCTGAGCCTGCTGGTTTGAGACCAGCCTGGGCAACTTGGCGAGACCTCATCTCCACAATAAGTCAAAAAATTAGCCAGGTGTTGTGGCACGTACCTGTAGTTCAAGCTACTTGGAAGGCTGAGGCAGAAGTATCGCCTGAGTCCAGTAGGTCGAGGCTGCGGTGGCCGTGAGCATGTCACTGCACTCTAGCCTGAGTTACAGAGTGAGACTCTGACTCAAAAAAAAAATCACAGTAACATTTTCAAATACAAAATTTGATGCTTTTTAGTATGTCCGAGGTGTTGTATAATCACCACCATATCCAATTCCAGAAAATTTCATTACAGCCTCTCACTCTTCAAATCCTGTACCTGCTAGAGTCAATGACCATCCCCCTCACCTCACACATACCTCCATCTGTTGGCAAACACTCGTCAACCTTTTGTCTCAAAGTATTTGCTTATTGTGGATATTTCGTATAAATGGGATCACATAATGTGAGGACATTTGCGACTGACTTTTTTCACTTAGCATAAGGTTTTCCAGGCTCATCCATGTTGTAGCATTTGTCAGTCCTTAATTCCTTTTTCTAGCTGCATAATATTCCATTGTGTGAACATTTGAGCAGTTTCCATTTCTCTTGGCTATTATGAATAATGCTGCTGTACATACTTGTGGACAAGTTTTTGTGTGAAAATGCATTTTCATTTTTCTCCTGTATATACCTGGGATGGAACTAATGAGTGATATGGCAACTTTATGTTTAAGTTTTTGGGAAAGTGTTAAATTGACTTCCATAGCATCTGCACCATTTTTTCATTTCCACCAGCAGTGTACGAGTATGAGGTTTCCAATTTCTTCTAATCCATGCCAAACTTGGTTTTGTAAATTATAACTGTCCTAGTAAATGTGAAGTGATGTCTCATTGTGGTTTTGATTTGCATTTCCCTAATGACTAATAACATTAAACATCTTTTTTATGTACTCATTGGTCATTTGTATATCTTCTTTAAATAAACGTCTATTCAAATCGTTTATCTATTATTAATTTTTTGTCTTTTTATTGCTGAATTCTAAATGTTCTTCATATATTCTGAATTGACGATCCTTATTAAACATATAGTTTGCAAATAGTTTCTTCCATTTAGTGTGTTGTCTTTTCACTTTCTTTATAGTATACTTCGACACACAAGTTTTATTTTTTATAAAGCTTGATTTCTTTTTTATTTGGTTCCTGATTCTTTTGGTGTCATATCTAAGAAATCATTGCCTAGTACAAGGTCACGGACATTTGTGCTTATATTTTCTTCTAAAAGTCTTGTAGATTTCACTCTTACATTTAGGTTTTTATCCATTTTGAGTTAATATTTATATAC
This sequence comes from Carlito syrichta, assembly GCF_000164805.1. Classification (NCBI taxonomy): domain Eukaryota; kingdom Metazoa; phylum Chordata; class Mammalia; order Primates; family Tarsiidae; genus Carlito; species Carlito syrichta. The sequence continues at coordinate 113,761 of NW_007259260.1, forward strand.
AGTGTGAAGTAGAGGCACACATTCATGGTTTCGCCTGGAATATCTGGCTGTCGCAGCACCATTTATTGAAGACTATTCTTTCCTCATTGAATTTTCTTGCCACCTTTGTCAAACATCAATTAACCATAAATGTAAATATTTGTTTATTTCTTGACTTCAGTTCAATTCCATTGAGTTATTTTGCTATCCATATGCCAGTATGTAGCAACTTCTTATAATTTTATGTTGTCTCAGCATCTATTTTTAATACAGGTTTAACATTCTTATATCAGAAGCATTCTTGACATAGTTTCCAGTTCTATGCCACACCCAAATGGCTCAAGTCAATGACCAGAGATAAGAGCTTAGAGGTGTCTCTCCTGTCTAGCAAAAGAATGGGCCTCTTGCTTTCCTGCCACTTCCTTTAAATGTATTATTCAAACATTTACCCACGAACTTAAAATAGCCCACAACTTATTCCCTTATACAGTTGACCCTTGAACATTGTGGGAATTGAGGTGCTGACGTCCCACACAGTGGAAAATTTGCAAATAAGTTTTGACTTCCCCAAAACTAAACTAGTAATATCCAACTATTGACTGACAGCCTTGCTGATAGCATAAACATTAGTTTAACACATTTTCTATGTTATATATTATATACTCTATTCTTTCAAAGTAAGCTAGAGAAAAGAATATGTTATCTAAAAAATAAGAAGGAGGAAATATATTTACAAATCATTAAATGGTAGTGGATCATTCTAAAGGTCTTTTGTCCTTGTCATCTTCACATTGAGTAGGCTGAGGAGGAAGAAAAAGAGGGATTGGTCTTGCTGTCCCAGGGTGGCAGAGGTTGAAGAAGATCCATATATAACCAGACCAGCACAGTTTAAATCCTTGTTGTTCGAGGTTCAACTACATATACTGCTAGTTACTGTGCTTGCTTTTCTTCTACCTGACTCTGTATTCCTGCTTCATCTGACCCAGGAACACAGCACTGCTCACTCACTCATGATGCCCTCCCTGCACAGTATCTGTCAGTAAAAATATTTAAACTTGCTTCCTATTATGATGGAGTATTGAATTTGCACTTTTCATCTGAGGAACCAGGGGCTGCCATAGGCCAAGTTTTCCCCAGGATATCAGGGAGAGCACAGGGTCGGGCTCCCAGCTCCAGGGTGACGGTCAGGCGGGTATAAACTAGACATAGATCAGACACAAGCCACAAGGGTGTCTGCCAGCATAAACAAGTTGTCCATGTTAGGAAACCCTGGTTGCATGTTGGACAAGTAGGCATTAAGTCTTTTATCAAGTCAAAGAAGTATTCTATGAAAGGCACACTGTGAAACTTCACACCCAGCTCCCTTCATTTCCAGGTTGGGCAGTGCTACTAACTGCTCTGGTACTGAGACTGCAATTTAGCTGGGGGCTCTCAAAACACAGTACCATACTGTTTTAGTTACTAGAAATTTGTAGTAAGTTTTAAAATCAGAATATGTGAGTATTCCAACTTTGTTCTTACTTCTCAAGATTATTTTGACTAGTAAGGGTCCCTTACATTTCCATATGAATTTTTTCCATTTCTGCAAAAGGTGGAAGTTTGTTAAGGACTGCATTTAATCTGTATATTTTTTAGCGGTCATATTGCCATGTTAAGTTTTATTCTATTATTTTATTTTATTTTAGAGTCACTGGGTACACGTGAGGATTTACTACATTAGTAAATTGCGTGCAGGTGAGGTTTGGGCTTCTAGCAAGTCCTCTGTCCCCAGTGTGTGGTTATGTGACCCTTATCCCTCCTCCTTCCCTCCTGCTTTAGCAGTGCCCAGCATCTGTTGTTCCCACCTTTGTGCTCATGTGACTAGTGACAAGAGCCCGCTGATGAGCAAAAATATGAGGTATGCAGGGGTTTTTTTGTTGGTTTGTTTCTGTGATAGTTCACTTAGAAAGATGGTCTTCAGTTGCATCCATGTTATTGCAAAGGACATAATTTTGTTCTTCTTTATGGCTGCATAAAATTCCATCCTGCATATGTACCACTTTTTTTTTTAGAAAGAAATGTTTATTTAAAAGTAAATTAGAGAAAGAAAGAGAAGAGAGAGAGAACATTCACCTCCACAAGGTGAGGGAGGAGGCCAAAGCCAGGGGGTGACAGCGATAGCTCAAAGAGCGCATGGCCACACTGTACCACATTGTACCACTGAATTTTATCCAGTTCACTTTCAATGGGAATCAGGGTTGGTTCCGTGTTTGTGCTATTGTGAACTGATACAGGAGATATTGGCATCTTAACCATATTGAATATTACAATACGTGAACACAGGCTATCTTTCCATTTATTTAGGTCTTATTTTTTATTTTACTATTTTAACTGACATATGATAATTGTACATATTTATGGGGCAAAATTTGACGGTTTGATACATATACATGTTATATAATGATCAAGTCGGGGTATTTAGCATGACCACTGCTTCATGTATTTATTATCTTTTTGTGCTGAGAACATTCAAAAGTCTATCTTCTAGCTATTTTGTAATACTCCATACCTTTCTGCTAACTTCTCACCTTATACAAAAATAAACTCAAAATGAATTAGTGACTTAAATGCAAAACTGAAACTATAACACTACTAGAAAGAAGCATAAGGAAAATGTCTTACAACTTCGGGCTGAGTAAGGATTATTTATTTATTTATTTATTTGAGTTGGAGTTTCACTCTGTAGCCCAGACTGGAGTGCAGTGGCTGCTCCCGGCCACCGCAGCCTCGACCTGCTGGGCTCTGGCGATCCTTCCACCTCAGCCTTCCGAGTAGCTGGAATTACAGGCGCGCGCTACCACGCCCGGCTGATTTTTTGATTTATTGTAAAGATGAGGTCTCGCTGCCCAGGCGGGTCTCAAACCCGCGGGCTCAGGCAATCCGCTCACCTCAGCCTCCCAAAGGCGCGGGATTACAGGCTGAGCCACCGAGCCCGGCTAGGGTAAGGATTTTTTTAAATAAGATTTCAAAAGCACAAGCAACAAAAGCGAAAATAGACTAATGGGATTAAATCAAACTAAAAAGCTTCTGCACAGCAAAGAAAACAATGAACAGGGTGAAGAGACAGAATGGGAGTAAATATTTACAAGTCATGCATCCCCATTACAGAATGGGAGTAAATATTTACAAGTCATGCATCTGATAACAAGTTAATATGCAAAATACGTAAGGAACTTAAACAACTCAATAGTAAGAAAACAAATAATTCAATTTTTTAAAAAAAGCAAAACCCTGAATAGACATTATTCCAAAGAAGACATACAAATGGCCAAGAGGCACGTGAAAAAATGCTCAACATCACTATTAAGGTCTTCTTAAATTTCTTTAAACAATGTTTTGTAATTTTCAGTGTGCAAATCATATTTTATTAGTATAATTTATTCTTAGGTATTTTATTCATGTTTCTATTATAAATGAAATTGTTTTCTTAATTTAATATTCAGGTTGTTCATTGCTAGTATATGGAAATACAACTCATTTTTGTACACTGTTTTTATATGTTGCAACTTTACTGAACTTGTTGATTAGTTCTCAACGGTTTTGTGTGTATCCTTTAGAGTTTTCTATATAAGACCATGTCACCTGCAAATAGAGATATTTTACTTCTTATTTTTCAATTTGCATGCTATTTATTTATCCTGTCTCTCTGCCTTGACTTTATTCAGATTTTCTATATCTTCTTGAGTCAGTTTTGGTTGCTCACATCTTTCTAGGAATTTCTCCATTTCACTAGACTATCGAATTTTTGACATACACTGCCAACATCTGCATGAAGAATTTATCCTTTATCATTATAAAACGCCTTTCTTTATCTTTAGCAACAACTTTTGTGTTAATGTCTATTATAGCTGATATTATTATAACCATCCCAACTCCCTCTTTTTAATCATTTGCATGATATATATTTTTTATTCTTTTATTTTTATCCTTTTTGTGTTTTTTAAATAAAGTAAATATTTTGTATACTTGATATAGTTGAATTACATTTTTTTTTACTAAACAAATCTCTTAATTGTGGCTTTTAATCAATTTACATTTAATGTAACTGCAGATAAAAAACATATTTATGTCAATTTACTACTTTATATATTTGTCTTATACCTTTTTTGTTTTTAATGTTATCTGTTACTGGAGAAAATTTGTGGTAAGTAGATATTTTTAGTGTACCATTTTAATTCCCTTGTTACTTCTCTTACTAAGTATTTTTCAGTTATTGTCCTGGTTTGCCATGAGTGTTAAAAATAACACCATAGTTTATAATAATCTTGTTCAGATTAATACCAATTTAGCTTCAAAAGTATCTAAAAGCTTAACATCTATATATCTCCAAACCCCCATTAATGCTGTTATTGTCACAAGTTACTCTTTATACACTGTGTGCTCATCAACATAAATTTGCAATAATTACTGTATGTAGTTGTCTTGTAAATAAAAAAGAAGTGGTGCAGGTAAAAAAAAATCATTTATACTGTCTTTTATATTTACCTATGCAGTCACCTTTACTGCTTCTATTTTTTCCATGTGGATTTAAGTTACTACTCTCCAGTGTCCTTCTATGTAAACTTGAAGGTTTCCCTTTAGTATTTATTGTAGGGCAGATCTCTTAGCAATGAACTTTTCTCAGGATTTGTTTATCTTGGAATGTCTTAATTTCTCCTTCATTTTTGAAGGATAGTTTCCCCAGAAATGAAATTTTTGGTTGAAAATTTCCTTTTTTTCTTTTAGTATCTTGCATATGTCATCTCACCATTTTATAACATGTTCGTTGATGAGACATTGGCTGCTAATTTTACTGAGGATCCCTTGTGTGTGATGATTTGCTTCTCTTGCCGTTTTCAAAATTCCTTGTCTTTTAACTATTTGGTAAGGATGTGTCTAGGAGTGGATCTCTTTGAGCTTATCTTACTTATAGTTAATTGAGCTTCTTGTATAGTCAGATTAATATATTTTATAAAATTTGGTAATTTTCAGCCAATATTTTTTTTTCAGTATTCCTTTTGCCACTTTGTCTCTGTCTTTTACACTTGACGGTGTCCCTCAGGTCTCTGAGGTCCTGCTAATTTGTCTTCACTCATTTTATTTTGTTTCTAAAACTGGATAATGTCAACTGTTGGAACTTTACAAAGCCCTTATAGACATGGCATTCCCCAGCCTTTCCTCCAAAGTTTTTTGGTTAATCTATTGTTTGCCCGGACTGTTATCCATTGCCTCAAGCAGCGGAGACTAAAACTTTTACCTGTAAGTGTTTTTGACAAATGCCCCCAGGAAAGCAACATGAGCAGTGGGTGGGTTCTGAGTCAGATGAAATGGAGAGAAAGATTCTGACTGAATCTTCCAGAGAACCACCAGACAGATAAAATAATGACAGTTCTTTACAAATGAAATCTTCTCTGCTCTCTCCAGAACCAGGAATGTGGGCTGTTATTTTCAAGGATAACTCTGAGATGACTAGTGAGGAACAGGACTAGGATAAATGAAATACCATAAAACTTGATGTTCTTACTGAGATTCAGTTGTGCATTTTTTGAATAAGTTCCCTCATGGATTTCTGCAAGCCTTGGTTAACATTTCAAGTTATTAAAAAGTTGACTCTGATCATTTTTGCCATTTTTTAATTGAATTTTTGGAGGGGCAGATATTTGGAGTTCCTTATTCTGACATTTCACTGAGTTCACCTTTTGTACCATTTCTGAACACTTTCTGTGCTACAGGCACAGAACTATCTGTCTTTATAAAGATCTCATCTCATCCTTGTAATAGCTCTTTAATATGGAGATTATTCTGTTTCAACAGATGAGGAAAGCTCTAAAATGGAATTATAATGATGGTTGTGCAATTCAGTAAGCTTACTAAAAATCATTGAATTGTACACTAAAAAAATACACAAGGAAACTGAGGCTCAGAGAAATAAGATTACACTTGGAAGTAGCAGAAAAATAATCTAAATGCAGGTCTGCCTACATTTTTAAAAATTACGTATTTTCTCTATATCAGGTGGTCTCCTACGGTGGGATTAAGTTGAAAACTTGATAAATTAGAATAAAGGAGATTTAGGAGAGCTGCTCCCAGTTGAAACTGAAAGTGAGTGCCACAGATGTGTCCACATTCCCACAGGAAATAAGCTCTCCCACAGGTTTTGTTCAAGTTGTTATCAGATGTAATGTCAAGTGGTCAATGCATAAGTAGGGTGCAGCTGAACTAAGGTGCTCTGTGTTCTTTCTATGTCGTCCTTTTCCTCGTTTGCCAGGGACAGGGATTTTTTAAAAATAAAACTGATCTCTGTCTCCATGGTGCTCTCTTTGGGGCCAGGAATAACATCTCTGGCTTTGCAGAGGAAGATCTTGAAGGGCTTAGAAGATTTGATGAAGGTAGTACTTCCGCAGAAAGCCCTTCCTGACTTCCATACCAGGACAAACCCCTTATTTATAAGCAGTTGAGAGTCTATGGACCTTATATTTGAAGCACCTATCATCATTGTAATTTGACATTTAATACTATGACTACTGCCTGTCTTCCCCCGCAAGACTGCAAGCTCCTTGAGGGTAGAAACCTCAACCCTCTTTTCACTTGGGTGCCAGTGCCTGGCACATAGAAGGGATTCAACAAATATTTGTGAATGAATGAACACAGGGATGAATTAACAGGCAACTCAACTTCCTTCTTTGCTACAGGCTGACCTTAAATTTAATCTCCATTTAAGAGGCTAAGTATTAAAAATATAGAGCATGGGTAAAAATGAGTAAGATACAATACAGTAGAAAGAAACACGGGAAAAACTATCAAACCGTTCTTCTAGGAGCAGATCCAAGTTTTGTTGTGACTAAACCTTACAGAATTTGAAGGAAACCTCTTTTTAAAAAAAATTCTGCTTGAATACAGAATTCCTAGAACCTCCCTTCCCCTCATAGACACAGGCACAAGCTGTCAAGGCCCTTTATAGTTTGGGGAAAAGCAGCTGTGAGATTCTGCCAAGAAACCCATGCCAAGTCCTCAAATGAGCCCTACCTGTAGTCAAGACCCTGGCTGTGGGTTTGCCTAGCAGAGGAGAAGCATGTGACCTCCAGCAGTCATGGAAAGGGTGTGTTGCTATCCCTTCAACAAGATCCCAGGCAATTGACAATGCCCCCTTCCTTACCGTCAAGTTCTCTGGATTGGAACTTGGAAGTACCCTAGATAGCCTGCTTTAGCTGTAACTGAGTACCTTATTAGGTACATAAGTAATCTATTGGCAGTTGAAGTTTGGGCCTCCAACTGTTCCTCGCTTCCCCTGGTTTAGGACCAGGTACCCTGTGTGTTGCTGCATGCCCTTCCCCAAAAGTGTTTTCCTTCTTCTCTCTCTCCCATGTCTCCCTTTCGACCAGATGCTCCTTTGCATTGTGTTCACTTATCTAATTATGTGCTTGCTTAGAATTTCTGGAGGTTAATCTTGAAGCAAACCAGATGGTAGTGGGATTCTCCTCCACCTGGAGATTACCTCAAGGCTGTGTTTAATCTACAACTCCAAGATAACACCAGCCTGGACAGCAAATGGGGCAATAACTCAAGATAGCCATCGTAACAAATCACATAGATCAACACCAGTTGTCACTCTTACATGCTCCCGGTATCCAGTTTCCCTTTTCAAACCCCTATACATAGCCTGAAAGTTGAAATGATCTGTTTGAGGCATAAGCCTGGCAATTTCCTCATCTTCTGGCCTTTGGGATAAGTCACTTTTCTTCTACCACCTCTTGTCTCTTGAGTTTGACTTTGGGTGATAAGTGGCCAAACTTGAAGCCAGTTACTTGATTAGCCAATGTTTGGTGCTCAGCAGAGTCTTCTGGTTTCTACATTCCTAGAGGCACAGAGAAGATGAAACAGACCTACCTTTTGAAGAGAAAAAGAGACATGGGTTGAAAAGGCATATTGGAAAAACTAGAGGGCTCCTTGAGAACAGGGAGTGCACCAGAAACACCATCTCTGGCCACGCTATCACAGAATAAGTACTCAGATAATATCTGTGGCATCAAGGTGGAGGAAGCCTTACAAAAGGAGCCACTCTTCAGCCCTGTTCCAATCCAGTCCTCCAGCCTAACAAGATGCCACTGAGTTACCAGGGTTTGCTTAGCAATCACCAATGTTTCCTACCCTCTCAAACCAAAGCTGCATTTCTCTGGTTTAACTGAGCCACAGAATACATAGGCCTTCTGATATTACTTGAAAATAGTACCCGTTGCAGCAATTGTGCCATCAATCCAATGGACATGCCTCCCTCTGTGAACAGCGAGGTCAGAGACAAATAAATGGCCAGTGCACATCATGAATTCCTCTGTGACAGGGCAGCCCGGAGAAAGGAATGGAGTTCAGCACATTAGTATAAAATAAAAATGGATGGTATCTGTTCTGCAGCAATCTGAATTTCAGCTGCTCTGACATCTAAAAATGCCTTGCCAATCTCTTCAATGTCAACTATCTTAGCGCTCAGGCTGCTTGTCAGGGCTTTTTAGTGGGAATACAAGCCTAAAAGGAATGCTTCCAAAAGAATTCCTGCACCTTTCACTAATAGCAAGGCGACCAGATCTCCCAATTTCTGCAATGCAGAGCCTGCCTACAGACCATCCTTATCACCCACAGGAAGGGAAAAGAAACACCAGGGTAACACACACAAACAGGAATGAAGTGTCCAATTGCCAAGCCTTGAACTTGCTCCCCATTTGTAATTTCTCCATTTATGTAACAAATATTTGCTGTACCCACAGTGGCAGGAAACCGTGTGATCTCTGCAGGAGGAGGCCACGTCTTGTTTGTTTCTATAAAGGACCACGAATACAGAATGAAACAAGGTATATCTCTGGCCCTCAAGGAGATCACAAGATAGCAGGGAAACAACTAACCCAATTAAAAGTCATTGTGACCAGTGTGATGATAGAGGTGGGCACATAGAGAAAGCATTTAGTTTCAGGGGATTGTGGAAGGCTTCTTGGGTGAAGAGATATCTAAGGTGATATTACAGAAATGAGTAGAACTAAGCCTGATGAAAAAGGAAGGCTGATGCATGCTGTTCTGTTAGGCCAACCCCATGGTTGGAGTGACCCCAAAGCAGTGGCAATGGAGCTCCCACAAAGAATTATCCACAAATCATCTTGAAATTGGGCCAGGTAGTGTCCCAAAGAAGGAAGCACTAAATGCCAGGATGATCAGTCCAAAGCATTTATTAGAGGAACTTACATGTGGAATGCTGCAGCAGTCCTTGTAATGGAAAGCAAGAGAAACGAGATGTTCTACCTAAGTATGTACACAACAAGGGAGTCAGGCTATGGAGGTTATACAAGGCTTAAAGGAATCTGGCTCAGGGAGAGGGACTAGTTTCTATTACATAGCAATATGTTTGAAATTTTAGTGTTTTAGACACAGTCTAAATATGTTTTTCAGTGTCTGGGAATATTCCAGGCCTCAGCTTGGGTTCAAATCTGTGGGAAGAAACAGGCAGCTGGCTAGGTCACAGAGTGGTCAAGGCACTCTGTGTTCCTTCATCAGGACAAGAGAAAAATGAGGTACTCTACACAAGCAAAGGGAAGAACATGGCCAAAGACTTGGAAATAAATAAGAACAGGACATGTTATGGGACCCTAAGAAAGCTTAGTTTGTTTGAAGAGCTAAGTTTAGTCTGGCCAATGGGAAAGAAGCAAGAGATGAGGCTAGAGAATAAACTGGAGCTTGATCTTGAAAAGTTTTTTAAAGTTTGAATTATCATTGCAGCAATGGAAAGCTATTGAGATGTTTCAGTCAGGGAAGGTAGCTGGTTAGATTCCAGAAATACCTCTCTGTCTGCAGAGTGGAGGATTGAAGGAGGACAGACTGTGCCCCTATGAAAGATGGTTGAAATAGTCCAAGTAAGAGAGGATGGTGGTGACAGTGGAAGTGGAGACAAGTAGATACTGAAGAGATGTTTTAGGAGAAACAGAGCTGGCATCTCTCAGGGCTTAAGTGAGAGACTAAGTCACAATGTCTAGGGAAGAAAGCAAATTTAGATATAAATTAAAAGATCGCTGTTACCAAGAGACCAAGGAGGCAAAAGCCAGCAGCAGGAACTCCAGGAACAGGCCATTTTGGTGCCAGGGAAGCTATAGGTAACCAATGAGGAGAAGATCTAGCCGACAGGAGCTTAAGGGGGTCAATAACAGTGTCCTCAAGAAATAGCTCCTGTGGCTAAGGAACAGAACCTAACCCAAAACTTCACCACTCTGCTCCCATTCTGTCTGTTCCAGTTGAGATAATCTCAGGGACAGAGCAAGCCAGGGTCCAAAGTTGATGCACATCAGTAGCTTCAGTTGGAAGAGACAAAAGCAAAGCAATATTTTCTCACTGTGTGGGGTAGAGATTCTGACAGGGCTCAGTTGGGAGATTCTGCTCCTCATGGCATCAGCTGGGCTCACTCAGTGGTTTCAACTGACACATGGGCCAATTCACAAGATTTAGGATGGTTTCAATCACATGTCTGTGCCTTGACAGAAATGGTTGGAGATTTCACACTCCAATGGGATTATTAAACAGAATGTCTACACATGGCTACGGGGCAGTCACACTTCATACATGACAGTTCAGCACTCCCAGAGAGGTGTCTAAAGAATTAGGAAATTGGCACAGTATCGTTGCATTGTATTTTACTGGTCAAAGCAGTCAAAGATCCTGTTTAGATTCAACAGGAGGGGTTGTAGACGTTTCTTGACGGAAGGAATGTCAACAACTTGCTTCCATCTTTAATTCACCATGAGACTTGACAAAAGATAAGTGAAGGTGTTAACATAGTTCCTGGTACGTCATGAGCACACAATAAACTAATAGTTGTTATTTTTGTGTAGCTAATGGCAAGGTACAAGTGAAGAAAACCATGAGTTGAAAGATCTCTCCATAGTTCTCAAGCTATTAAGGCTCTTCACTACTTGGTACCATCAAATTCAGTGCCATATTCTGCTCTCAATTCCGTGGGCAGCTTGACAATTACATTTTCTTTCTCTATGTTTTTACCGAGATTCTCTACTAAATAAGAAATAAGGATCCGGGTTCGGTGGCTCAGCCTGTAATCCCGTGCCCTTTGGAGGCTGAGGTGAGTGGATTGCCTGAACCCGCGGGTTCGAGACTCACCTGGGCAGCAAGATCTCATCTCTACAATAAATCAAAAAAAAAAAAAAAATTAGCCAGGCATGGTAGCGCATGCCTGTAATTCCAGCTACTTGGAAGACTGAGGCAGAAGGATCGCCAGAGCCCAGCAGGTCGAGGCCGCGGTGGCCGGGAGCGGCCACTGCACTCCAGTCTGGGTGACAGAGTGAGACTCCAACTCAAAAAAAAAAAAAAGAAAGAAGGCATTGTAGAGAATGGGTACCATGTGCAAAAATGGAAATCTGTGTGTCGGTGTGTCCTCAAAAATCAGTGGGCAGGAGGGAAATAGATGAAAAGTAAGCTGCGGCATGTCATGGCAGACTATTTAGGCTCCTGAAAGTCCCTGATCCACAGATATGCCATTGCCTTTGGTCACAGGATTTAATGCCAGACCCAGAGAGATGTCCTGAGACTTCGAGGTCTTCCAGTGTCAGAAAGGGTCATGTGCCACACAGTGTAGGGGCCCTCCTGAAACAATCATCTTCCTACCCAAATGACTTTTTGAAAATCCCAGCTCAATTGAAAAAAAAGCTGTCAACCCTGATATATTAGGAAGACAATTCAAGCAGCTGCTATTTGTATTTTATTTTTAGATATCTTTATTTTTTCCTTCAGACTGATCACAATCTCTAAAATATTATTCCTTCTTCTAGGTCAAACAACATCTGTTATATAAAAAAAGAAAATAAACTAATTCACATTGTCAAGTTTACAACTTCCATTTTTTTATTGTACTGCTGTAATATCATGCAGTTATTTTATTTCTCCTCAGAAGAAGTCGTTATGGTCGATAGTGTCAATTGACCATGGATTAAGGGGTCCCCAAGCAGATTGTGGCACATTGTTGAGGCTCTTAGTGTCAATAATCCTTGAGTAGCCTATTATATGATAAACTACAGTAGCTCCAAATGAGAAGTTCCTGTTTATTATAAAAATGGAACTCTGATTATGCCAAGGAGCACCTTCAGAAAGTTCCATCTAAACACATTTGTGTTTCTTCCTGTCTTAGAACCTCTGTTAAGTAAGAAATGTAGGTACGTCACTTTTGCAGTTTGGCCCTAATGATGAGGAAGGGATGCTATTAAAAGAAGTAAATGAGCAAGTTTTCAACTAATGAGCAGGTTACTATAGCTAAAAATTACCGAAAAATCAACCCCTGGCTTCCTTACAGTTTGGTGCACATGCCGTTTGTTTCTTCTGTATGGAAGTCTGTTCCCCCACCCCTCCTTCTCTAGTTAATGCCAACACGTCCTTCAGATCTGAACTCAATCATCATTGCCATCTTTAATCCCCACCCCCAACAGAATAGGTCAAATCTTCTTTGTGTTCTTGCCACACTATGTACATTTCTGTCTTAGCACTTCCCATAGCTGCAATTTTGTTTATCTTTGTGTGATCATTTGCCTAATATGTATCTCTCCCACCAAACTGGAATTTCTGAGTTTAGAGACAATGTCTGACTTGCTTATCACTATATCCCTAGCACCAAGTACAGAACATAGAATATAGTGGACATCCAATAAATATTTGATGAATCATCAAGCTAGCTCTGTTCCTGTATTGGTCAGGACAGCTAGCTCTAGCTGCTGTGACATACAACCTGAAAATTTCAGTGGCTTCAACAAAATACAGATTTATTTCTCAGCCACATCAAAATCTAATGTGGATTTGGCAGCTCTCAGTGGTGGCTGTTTTCCATGTGATGGCTCAGAGATTCAGGTTTCTTCCATCTAGTGATGCTGCAGTCTTCAACATACAGCGAGGCCTCCAAATCTACAGGGCTTATATCCATAGATTCAACTAACCACCGATAAAAATATTAATTAAAAAAATACAGTAAGTCCCCTACATACAGACATTCAATTTTTGAACTTTCAAAGATGTGAATGTGCATTGGCATGTCCAAACATGTAAGTTAGTTCATATGTCTGGCATACATTGTCATGTGTGTGCATCCTCTACAAGTGGTTGTACTTTTTTTTACTTTACTATACAGCACTGTACAGTGTACTTTTCAAGGTACTGTACTTAAGATAAAAGTTTTTTTATTTTTTGTGCTTGTTTTAATACATCACTCATGTAAAAAGTATTATAAACTTATTAAAGTACAGTACTATATAGCTGATTTTGTTAGTTGGGTACCTAGGTTAACTTTGCTGGAGTTATGAACAAATAGGACTTATGAACGTACTCTTAGAACAGAACTTGTTCATATGTAGGAGACTTACTATAAATGATAATAATACAACAGTTAAATATACAACTAAAAGAAAACAGTACAGTATAGCAACTATTTACATGGTATTTACATTATATTAAGCATTAAATAATGTAGAGATGATTGGAAGTATATGGGAGGGTATGAGTATATGTTATATGCAAATACTATGCCACTTTATATCAGGAACTTAAGCATCAGCAGATTTTGGTATCTGCAGGGGTCCTGGAACCAATCTCCATGGATACTAAGGGATGGCTGTATAACCTCCATGGTCTCTAAAGGAGAAGAGAGAACATGGACAGTGGTGTAAGAGATTGTATAGCCAAGCCTAGAAATGATACATCATCAATTTTGCCCACAATTTATTGGACAGAACCCAGTCACATGCCCCAATGTAACCGCAGGGAGGCTGAGAAATGTAGCTTTTCTGTGTGCCCAGGAAGAGAAAACAGGATTGGCAAATATTCGGTCCAACTTTGCCACATACTCTGCCACAACTTTTCATCTCCTGCAGCCATGGCTCCCAACAAGAAATTAACAAACCCCAAACATTCGGCTCCCTCCCTCTTCCTACCCTCATACCCTGTCTTTGCTATTGCTGACTCTAGTAGATCTAGAACTCCTAGCCTCAAACAATCCTCCTGCCTCAGCCTTCCAAATTGGGATTACAGGCATAAGCCACCATGCCAGGCCCTGATCCCAGTTTGAGTTGAAGGCTTTAAATCAGTGGTGTCTTGGTTAAGTTTTCTCTAAGGAACAAGTGAATACCTAGAGAATTGAAGAGCATAAACAACCCATGTCAGATTCCCCGATCAAAATCCTCTAATAGCTTTCCATCGCCTATCACAGGCTTATAAGGTTTGCCATGATTTAGTTTTTAATACCTTTCCAGAAACAAGCAGGATATTTGTTTAAGGTGACTTGCTTTATATTAAATATTCATGTGAAATTTTGCATTCTGCTCCAAAATATACTTATGGGTATTTAAATTTAAACTGTTTCTCTAGAAATTTCTAAATAAAGTAATTGTTCCAGGAAGATGTCCTGCCTTTATTCAGGTTTTAGAATGCTGCTTGGCATGAGTGCAAAGGTTTGAGCAGCACAGCCCTGCAAGCCCTGAAAAGAGTGTGTTAAACTGACTCTACTAGAAACAGCCTATCAGAGATGACCCTCACTGCCTAGGACCCTGTCGTAGTTTTCTAGGGCTACTGAAGTGAAGTACCTCCTTCTGAGGACACTCTCCTCGGCTTACAGATGGCCACTTTCTCCCTGTGTCTCTTCACATCACCTTCTCCCTGTGTGTGTCCTACTCTTCTCTTCTTATAAGAATGCCAGTTAGATTGGATTCAGGCCCACCCATGTGACCTCATTTTACTTCATTAAAGGGCCTGTCTCTAAATACTGTCACAATTTGAGATACAAAGGGTCAGGACTTCCACATACGAATTAGGGGGCAGGGGGACACCATTCAGTCCCTAACAGACCCCCACGGTAATCTGAAGAACAGGGGCAGCCACAATACTGCTAAAAGAAGAAAAATTCCCCACTGAATTCATTGCAAGAAACAAATGGCTCTTCTCTAAACACACATACACATCTGCTCGTGCTTTGGAAGATTTCAATTCAAAGCATTTTGATTTAGGGAATTTTTGCATCTTTCTACTGGTTTTGTGCTTTGTGGCATCATTTTGTAGTGGTTTTTCCATGGCTGCTGCACATCTCAAGCAATAAAAGGGATTTGAATTGCAATAATTTGCCTCCTCTCTGTCATTCACAGTGCCCTGACTTGGTTGTCAAGTTTTTGAGGAAAATCACAATTATATACACACTTTCTGTGCTGATACCTGCCACCCTTTTATTTGTTTTCTGATAAATATGCCCTTTCCCTAGAATTCTACTCAAATGCCAGGCTGTGATCGATTCCAGTGCCTGTCTTGTCCCTGTGTTATATGACAGCCCTGCCTGCATAAGAGGCCCTGCCTCTTTGGAGAGATGTGCTCAGAACGCAGTCTCCTCACTCCTCCCCCAGCCAGCACTCAGCAGCTGCTGAGCAGAAATGGGTTTGGGGAATGCCAATGTGACAATTACACAGGTACCTGGGAGGGCCCGAAGCTCTGGTCTCGGCTGCATGATGGCTTCAGGGAAATTAAGTGCAAGCTGTTTAGAGAATATTTCTCCTTAGGACATCATGAAATCCCAGAGGTGGGGGTGTGTGGACAGTGCCTGTCTGTTACTCTCCCCCTCCCCCCAGCTCCAGAAAGAAGAAAGAAAAAGCTGCAGCTTAGTATTTGATATTTAGAATTAATTAGACCCCCAAATCCCACACCAGCCAGCAGGTTTCTTAATGAGGCCAATGTATTCATCTTCTTCAGGGATCATTACGGCGCCTCACGATGCCCCATGGGTTTCAAAGCACTACTGCACGCTGCTGCCTCATCCGGGCCCCACAATCACCTTGGTAGGTGGTCAAGACAGAAGTCATTCTCTCCACTTCCTAGATGAGTTTTCAGGAAGGTTGAGTTACTTTCTCAAGGTCACACACCTAATAAGCAGTAGAACTGGATTTGAACTCAGCTGGTCCCATGCAGGTGACCACTGGTATTCTACACTCCCCAGAAGAAGCATGACTGCTTCGTGGCAGAGTTACTCAGTTAGGGAGGCAGGAGAAAATATTGGAGGCTCAGTTAAGTTTGAATTTCAGATGAACAAAGAATACATTTTTAGTATAAGTGTGTCCCATAGTTATGCTGATCCCAGATATTGCATGGTACATACTTAAATGTACTAAACATTTCTTGATGTTAATCTGAAATTCAAATTTAACTGGATATCTTGTTTCATATTTACTAAATCAGTCAATGCCATACTCAATATTATCTTAACAAGGCTGGCCAACTACCTGGCTGGTCCTCTGACTAGCTCTACTCCAACTGTCCCCGTGTATGTCTAATACCACCTTCTTTCACTGATCCAGGTTTGAATCCTACTAACCACACCTCTTCCTTCCTCCTGATTTAACCCCATCGAAACTGTCACCAATCCCAGAGAGTCAACATCAGCTTTGGTTCTCTCTTCTGGCCCTTCCTCACCACTACCCTGATCCAGGGCCTATTATCTCTCAACAAGATCATGATCAGAGTTATTCTAGTTGCTTCATTTGACAGGTTATTGACTGTGTCTGACCAAAACATAGGACACTCTCCAATTCTAAACCCTCTAAAGGCTCCCTGTGCTCCTTAGTGTGGCATTCAATACACTTTCGTTTGCTTCTGTCACTCCATTGGCCTTGAATCCCACCTCCCTTGCCACCCCCAAGTGCTGTTTGTCTACCACTACCCCCAGGAATATTTTATGCTTTCCCTTCCCACAGCTACAGGTGACTCTGCCTCTGGCTCAACCCTCACATCATGTGCTAACCCTCTTTGAGACATGCCATGTTATGTTTCAGTTCTTGGTATTTTGGCTCACATCTTAGCTTCTCTCTCACACTGCTTTACATTTCTAGGGAACAAGAGCTATTTTGTGTGTTTTGTTTCTCCTTTAAATGGCTTAGCCCTGTTTCTGGCACATGATAGATATTTCATAGAAATGTTTGTGTATAAGTGAATAGCTTGATCTCAGAAACATTCTCTTCTCTATGACACCCACTCTATGCCTACATTGGTCCAAGCCATGAGGAGAGAGCAATGACTAAGATCTGGTCTTCTCCTCAAGGCACACCATATAAGTAGAGCAACCTGTAACTGGAGTGAAACTGGGCCACCCTGAAGCCAATCTCAACTCAGTGTTTCTGCAAAAGCATCTCACAACCATCTCCGTGATGTTTGGAGGAATAAGGCAAGGCTTTACTAAATAACCCTTGAGAAGGTTAGAGAGGATAAGGATGGGTGAGAAGGAAAATATATCCTACAACATGCAGTAAAATATCCTCAAATTCCTCTTATCACCTCTCCGTCCCAAACCCACTCTTTGTTGTACCTACTTATTCCATCTCTTTCTCTTCTTTCTTCCCTAAACTCAAAAAACAGCTCTCAATTGGTCTCAATGGTGCTCCATCCTCAATCTGGCCCTCTCCTGGGATTTTGTTTCATTTTGAAGGATTGCCGCACACTTTCTCATATTAAGCCATTGAGCCCTTCTCTTGGTTTCCATGGCTACATCCCCAGGCAATACCTGTACAACAGAGTCCCTAAAGAGGTCAAAATAAAAAAATAATAATAATCCTTTTTTACCACTATAAATCGATGAGATACCCTGTGAGGGCCTTCTAGAGGTATAGAAAAAAGCCCCAGAAAGAAAAAAAGGAGATAGTAGGAAGGAAGTCCTGAGGAGGAGCCAGGAGCCCACATTGTTCCTCCATCTTTGATGACAATTTTTCTTCCAAGGCCCACTTCAAACTTACAGCAAGTGGTCTCTAAGATAACACTCAATGGTCTCATTTCCAGGTATTAATATCCTTATATAATTCCCTCCTCTCAGGCTTGGGTTGGACCTACTGACTGGCTTGTAACAAAACTAAATATGGCAGGAGTGGTGGAATGTCACTTCTGATATTAGGTTATTAAAAGAATTCAGCTTCCATTTTGGTCTCTTTCTCTAGCTCTTGCTTGTATTCTCTTGCCTTCTCTCAGATTACTCCTCCTAGGGGAAGCTGGCTGCCATGCCATGATGAAACCATTTGGAAGGTTAATATGCATGAGCCTAGACCACATCCCGCACAGTCGAGTCTTATGTCTGCAGCTCCAACTTCCATCATGCCTGCGATTGCATGAAGGATCTTGAGCTAGAGGCCCCCAGCTAATTGTGCCCAGATTCCTGACCCATACAGACTATGACATAATAATTGTTGGTTGTTTTAAGCCACTAAGTTTTGGAATGATTTTGTTTGTTATGCAGCAAAAGATAACTAATACACAGCTGAAGCCTATATGTGCTTCACTCTGACTCAAGCACACCCCTCCTACTTTATATCCAAATGTCATTTTATAATGCTGCAGTCAAGATGATAACGCCGGTGGTCCCCAGAGACAGTCGTGGGCCTTTTATAGCTGTTACAAATCCTGCTTCATGAATCCCAGACCCGTATGCAAATGTGAAGCTCAACCTTTGATAAGCCATTTGATTTCCCTTTTAGTTAATGAAGTGAAAATACACCATTTTACACTAAGATTAAATTGCTAAAATGTTTCACTCTGGTCCCCAGTTAGTTGTAATTAAAAATAGAAATGGAAGAACAGGAAAAGTCACTGGCTGTCTTCTGGCATGCTGAGGCATGGAGGGGGAAACTGCAGTTCTCTGCAACCTCTGAGTAGAGGTGAAAGGATGAGTAGGGAGAGTAGGGTGACAGCACAGACCACCAGCCCCCAAATCGGCGAAGGGTGTGTTCCCATGGACAACCCCCAGTAACTCAGGAACACCAGGAGAAATGCCACCCCACAACATTTCTTAACTTGAGACCCACAAATGTTTAGGAGGACATAGGTGAGTTTCAAAGGATCTGGAAATTCCTGACACACAGTAAGAACTCAAATGTGTGAAAAAGTATGACTGTAGTGAAAAGCGAAAGTGAAAAGGTAAGAGTATGGGTAACAGTGATGTTTGGGTACCTGTGAGTGAGAGAAAGAATGGGTAAGGGGTTATATATGTACGTGTGTGTGTGTGTGTGTGTGTGTGTTTGTGTGTGTGTGTATACATGCGTTCATGCATTGATGGGGCCCATGTGTGAGAGAGAAAATGAATGAGGGGTATATATGGAAATGTGTGTATGTGTAGCCACTCACATGTGTGAGAGAGGGTATGAGTGAGGGAGTTTGTGAGTCTGTGTGTCTCTGAATGGGAGTGTCTGTGCTTGAATTGGGATGTATCCATGTACGAATGGGTGTAAAAGTATGAGTGGTGTACATGTATAAATGTGCATGACAGATGTGAGGTAAATGTAGTACTCAGATTTAGGAATACTTAAAAATCTACTGGGCAGCTTGTTAAGCAGGTAGATCCTCAATCCCTCCCCCACCCCTAAGATTCTGATTCAGTAATCTGGGGAGGGGCCCTGAAATCTGCAGGTTTATGCCCCAGGGGATTCTTAGTAGTCCAGAGGGAAACACTAGTATGCAAATCCAGAGATCCAGAGCAAAAAGGAACTGCAGAAGTCATCACTCCACAGATAAGGAAGCTGGGTCTAGAAGGAAAGTGACTTGTCGCAGGTCATACAGTTAACCAGTCATAGAACCGCAATTCAAATCTTGGCCTCCTGCCCACCAGCTCAGTACTCATTCAAGCTACAGCAATACTTCTTAAATGGGGGAGACTTGGGGAGAGAATGCAGTTATATGAGGGTTTTTTTTTCAATAATCCCAGCCATAGTGACCCTTGAGAATCTCTGCCATAGTAGGCATATGTTTGTATGTATTTATTATACACTAGGCGGGTGTTGGGGAGGAAACCAGGACTTGATACCAATGATATCGCATCCCTGCTAAGGCTACTGTATTAAATAGCGAAGGCAAAGGACAACACCGATAGATGAACCCTGTGTAGGGGGAAATAGCTGAAAGTCCAAAATATTCTACCCAGGGATCAGTCAGGATGAGGGGGGCTGATAGCTTGTTGGCAATAATTGGGCTTGTGGAAGAGTCTGGCTTGAGAGAAACTGGGCGTAGCCAACAGCATTTCATAGGAAAGACCCTTCAAAGACATGCTTACAAAAGAGCCAAGTGCTATTTTTAATTCAACCCTCATGCCATCTCACAGCCTCTCCCATTACCCTCTACCTCACCCATTCATCTCAGATGCTGAACATTGTCAGATGCTTTTTAAAAATCTAAGCACACTGTAGCCCCTGAGTTTCCTTTATCTGCCATGACAGCAATGTCTTCAAAGAACTTCCGTAGGTTATTTTAAAATGACCTCCTCTAGCTTGGAGCTTAGTTTCCCAGAGAGCTTTCACTTCAGTGCTGGATATGAGAGGGGGAGGACCAGGGAGGCTGATCCAGCAGCCCTGCTGAGGCGACACAGTAAGCCCTGGCAGAGAACTGTGTGTGGGGCCCACGGAGTTAGTGCTGGTTGTGAGGGGAGGCTCTGCCTCTGTCATGAGCTGAGGTAACTCCCTAACTCCAGGCATCTTCATCCCTGCAGCGGCCTAGCCAAGAGAAAGGTGGAGCCGCCTCACCCCTACCCCCACCAATTCATTCATTATGGCACTGTAGACACACAGGGGCCACTAGCATGGCTGTAGCTGCCACAAACAATAGTTCAACAAAGAGACTGGCTGGATCACAATCCGATCATCCATTGTCTCTGTGCTCTTTCCTGTGAGGCAGGGAGGTAATAAACAACCAGGAAATACAGAGCTCAGTAGAAAGAAGATGATTAGGGCACCTGAAGTCTCTTTTTGGACTCCATAAATGTTGGCCTCTCCAGGGAAGTCCAAGCTTGCCATCAGCTTTACCAGTTGGAGCACAGAACTGCCGATGCTGCCTGTGATTGTCCCATCATTCACTCTATTGCATGTGGGGATTGACTGAAACCTGATTTTCAGAGCTCTTTGGCTTTCACTGCCCAGTACCATCTTCTGGGGTCTCATGGCCTTTTGCCTGAGTCTAAGACCTGTACTCTCTGTGCCCTCTATATCACTATTGCTGTACTCATTCAGAATATAGATCTGGAAGGCAGGGCCTCGGTGTCCTGCTTACCTCACCCAAGACTCTGCAGAGTATGAGTGTTCGGAAATGTGTACATCCCTGTTGCTGGGCAAAAATTGGATGCTTAGACCCCCCCCCCCATTGTAGGCTAGAATGTGTATCCCTGTTAGTGGCCATGTACTTGCCCTATGACAGTGGAACAGTGGGAAAGACAGGAAGCCAACTCTCGAAGTCCCCACATGTCCCAGATACAGGCATGAGACCTCAGTCCTCACGAAGACCCTGTGAATTATCCTCCAACTACAGTTGAAGAAACTGACATCTGGGAATATTTGGTAATTTACTCACATAGCTAGCAAATTGGCAGAACTGGATTGGAACCCAGATTATGATGAGGATTAAATGAACTGGTGCAGGCAAAACAGCAGATCACCAGGCAGTGATCCATCAACGGGAGTTCCCATCATCTTCCTCTCATGAGGCAGTTCAGTTGTGGTGCCATGATAAGGAATTGCCAGTCCCTGGGTCTGGGTTTCTACATCCATTAACTAGGGGAATTGGTTTTCCAAGGTGTCCTTGTCTGAAATACTGGAGAAAGAAGAAAGCAGCAAGAGGAGGGGGTGAAGGTTGCTTCTAAAGTCATTTTCTTTCCCCATCCAGCAACAGTTCTTAGACAGTTCTCTCTCCAAGAGAGCTGTAGATGGTCCCCCAAACAGTCCACATGACTTATGCACTTCTGGAGAAGGTGGCCATAGCTTTAGTTCAGGTCCAAGACCCAAAAGAGGCTTTTACAGTAAATCCCTCAGGAGGACACTCAATAGCCATCATGCATTTATCCCAAGCTCAAGCTTCCTTGTCACTGTCAACATCCAACTTGATTTGAAAGAGCTGTATTATAGAACCTGAAGCACCATTTGTATGTAGATTAAGTTAATCAAGAAAGCCCTTAGAATCAGATAAATTGAACTTCAAATGCAGTTCTGTCATTTGCTGGTTCTGTGACCAGCAAATGTGTAACTACTTCCCCTAACTGAGCCTCACTGCTCACACCTGCACAGTAGACATAATACCAACTGAGGAAAAAATATTACTACAACCTGGCATATGGTAGGCATTGGGTAAATGCCATTGCCCTCTCCTTTCTTCTAGTCTAATTACAAAGTAAGGTTCTAGTTATTCTTCAGAGTTGGCAAAATCTCAACTCAAAAAATGGTTATTGCTGCTATTGTTGTTATTAACTAATGTTTTTGGAGTGCTTACTATATGCCAGGCATATGAATGATGGACATATATTTACTCATGACTCACCAGGGAAGTGCTATGATTATCTCCATTTTATAAATGAAGAAATGGAGGCTTAGGTGGAAGAAATGGAAACTGAGGCGTTAAGTATATTGCCCAAGGTTACTCAGCTAATTAGAGTTAGTATTCTAACCCCAATGGCCCCAACGCAAATACTGTATTTGCAAGCTGTTACACAAAGCTGACTCCTGTCAATTAGTGATAAGAAGTGTCCATAAGCCTGAGCTTTCCTCAATCTTGTGGGAGGAGCCTGAGGTTATCCCCTAACCCCAGGACTCTGAACTCTGGCAGGGACCATCAGGTTTATGACTAGACTAATTGCCACCAGGCCACTCCCACTACAGACTGAACTCAATCATATCTTCTGAACTCAAGAAGCCAGACGCATATAAATTCCTGCCATTACAATTTATTCTCCACTCATTCATTTATTCACAAATCCATTCATTATTCATTCACTTGACATTTCTTTCTTTTTTTGTATCACAACCCCAATCCTTTCACCTCCTCCCACTTCTGTCTCATTCCCATAACACAAGTCAGCAACCTGGACTGTGTCCTTTCACATTTTTCTATATGCTGAGATAAACATATTTAGATACGTATGTATATGCAAGCAAATATATTTGGGGCAGTTGGTCACTGTTTTTACAAAACTGAGAGCACATTGTGTACACTTTTCTGAACCCTGCTTTTCCCACTCAGCAACCCCTCCCAGAAATCCCTCTAGGTCAACCAGTAGAGCTCTAGCTAGGTCTTTTTTCATCAGTGCGGTCACATCCATCATCCACCCTAACTTTCAACCACATCGGAGTACTGGCAGTATCCTGAGTACACCAGACTGTGTCTTGCCCCTGTGCCTTTGTCCCAACTGTTCCCTTTCCCCCTCCAGCTCACTTTTCTGCCCACCTGTTGGATACCCCCTCCTCTGTTAAGACTCAGCTGATGGAAAGCCTTTCCTGGACATCAACAGACTTGATAGAAGCACCTACTCTCCTTTGTGTCCTCAAGGAACCCCGAACAGACTTTTACCTGAGAGGACCTAAAATGTTAAATGATGTGCTGACATCTGTCTCCCCACACTAGACTCTAAGTTCTAGGAAAATCATTATTTGTCAGTTTTTCTCACTGCTAACACACTGTAGGTAGCTAATAAATATTTGTCGACATGATGGATGAATGAATGAATAAGGATGATGAGCCTGAACCAAAGGACTGGCAGTGAAGAGGAGCAGTGTTGGTAGACTTCAGAACTACTTATGATGTAAACCTGCCAGGACTTGGCAACTGGCTTAAAAGAGTGTTTCTTATTTCCACAAGAACACAAGCATCATGAAAAATCATGTTTGTTTTATTCATGGTTTCATTCCCATTGCCTATATTAAATAGTGCCTGGTATATAGTTGGTGCTCAATAAACATAAAATAAATTAATTCTCCTGGACTCTGGCCTGGGCCCTGTGTCTCCCCCAGAGGAATATGCCTTTCAGTAGCCCAAGCCTCTGGCCCTGTTGGCCCTCAAAGACTTCTACTATCTGCTTGATCACCTGAGCAATCCAAATCCAGATATAAGACCATTCTTCCTTGGGATCTTTCTGTAGTCTGCACCTCAGCTAGACTCAGCTACCTCCAGTTCAGGGCTGAGGAATGACTGTGTGTGTCTGTGTGTGTTCATGCACTCACGTGCACATGTGCAGCAGTGTGCATAAATGGTGTAAATACATGTGGAACAGGATTCCCAGCAGCAAGGCTCAGAATATTTCTAGCACTCAGAGAAAGAGGGTGCAGAGCCCAGGGGTAATCCTGGGAGCAGCAGAGGAAACCGATATTCCTGTGCTGAGGTGAGGATGGGAAAACAACCTCATTCTCCTATTGGCACCAGACCAGAATCCAGGCTCTGGAGAAAAACCTTTAGCCCCAAGAAAACACAAGACATAGACCTAACTATGGGGTATTTGCCCTGAGATGCCTCTAGGAACCCTGGGACCTAGATACAGATATAAGAGAAGAGAAGCCCAATCTTCACGCCAAGCCCCTAAGAGGGTTACATCAGGAGAAGACCCCCTCCCAAACTCCTAGCTCCATCTACAGAAGTTGAGCATTGCTTGGTGTGGCAAGGAATAGGATAGGGAAGAGTAAATCTTTCTCAGGACCTGTGACCATACAGCCCCTCCCACACATCGAATTAAGAGACCCAAGTAACTAGGACAAAGTAGTAGCCCAAGCAAAGGCACTGACGATGAGGAATTGGAAATTTCTATAAGCTAGAGAGGAGTTTTGCTGTGTGTCTGGAGTAAATGAAGGACAGGGATGAGAAATAAGGCTGAATGGGAAGGGGGTGCTCAGACCATGGTCTTCCTTAAATACTTTTTTAAAAAAGGTTTTGGGCTTTATCCTGAGAGCCATTTAAGGGGCGGGAGGTATAATCCATGAGAGAGTTTAGGCAGAGGAGTGATGATCAGCTTTGGATCTGTAAACAGTCATTCCGACTGGATGGAAGCAAGATTTAGGTGTGAAAGGACAAAGAAGAGACTGTGACGGTCACACTAGCACCATATACATGGCAGTGGACATGGGGAAAGTCGATCATTCAAGAAATGTTTAAAGACAGATGTAAAACCAGGGCAGTGTCAAGGGAAAGTAGAGCAGGTCTAGATGTCAAGAAGGTGACAAAAATTGTAGTAGATGGGTTGGACTTGAAGGAAGGCTTTGATGACGGGGTGGGGGGGGGACGTGTCAAGTCAGAGGTGATTCAAGCTTTACAAAGATCCAGGAATAGAAAAGATGAACAGAACTAATCATCAGAGAAATGCAAATCGAAACCACACTAAGATACCACCTAACCCCAGTAAGAATGGCCATGATTAATAAAGCAAACAACAGATGCTGGCGAGGATGCAGACAAAAAGGAAAGCATCTACACTGCTAGTGGGAATGCAAACTAGTGCAACCACTTTGGAAGACAGTGTAGCAATTTCTGAAAGAACTAGGAATTGGCCTTCCATATGACCCAGCAATTCCCCTACTAGGAATATACCCAGAAGAACTCAAGTCATTCCACAAAAAAAGATACTTGCACACGCATGTTTGTTGCAGCTCTATTCACAATAGCAAAAACATAGAACCAACCATGCTGCCTATTGAAGCTGGACTGGATTAAAAATATGATATATATATACAATGAAATATTATGCAGCCATAAAGAAGGACAAACAAATGGACTTCGCAGCAACTCGAATGGATTTAGAGTCCATTATACTCATTGAACTATCACAGAAACAGAGAACAGAGTACCATGCGTTCTTACTCATCAGTGGATATTAAACAATTATCATTATACTGTAAGAAAGGGATTGGCAGTAGTGGGAAAGTGCCAGGGGAAGAGGGGTGGGATTGGCAGTTGAGGGAAACTGCTGGGGGGGGCACACCTCATCCACAAGGGTACCTGCATAATGAGCATCTGTATACCTAACCCTGAATTGTATCCCACATTTTTAAAATAGAAAAATAAAGTAAAATAAAATTTTTAAAAGATGAACAGAAGAGCCACAGGGGAGTATTTGTGTGGTTAGAAGGGGCTGGGGGCAACAGGAGTGCTGATGTCTGTCTTGACCGGTTAGACTGGAGGTCTCAGCAACCTAGTGCAAATGCCTACCAGAAAGTAAAGAGAGGTCAGTGCTGGAGAGAGCAACTTGACATTAACGGCATGAGATGACTCAACCCTCAAGTAAGGCCAGAGCTATGTCACTGATCCAGAACACAGAGACTTAGACAAATTGGGTAATCCTGGTTTGCAACTTGGCACAAGGCACATGCAATGACTTTTTCCAATCTGAGATCTACCTCCCATATGTACATGGCTTGGGGGAGGTGCATTTACCTTTGGTTTGGAGTATAAAATGTGTATACAACCATTTATTCCATTAGTACCTTCACTTCCCACTTCAGAACTAAATGCTTCTACTAAGTAAATACATTCATTCTAACTGCAGAAGCATTTATTTCCAAAATAAGGGCATGTTAATTATCTGCAAAGTGAAATTAACCCCCGGATGCTAATCTATACATTCATCTGCCTGGATATATATTACCCATAGATGCCTGATTGCACTGCCAAGCCTTGCACAGCACTGCTCAGTGCACTTTTGCCACCTGGATCCCCAACTTTCTTGTTTTCCTCTCCCCAAGAACTGCATGACTGGTGTGGAATACAGAATTTAAACATTACTGTGCTCATCCCAAACCTAAAAAAGACTAGAGATTCAAGACTCACAAGCATGCTCGATATAATTCAAGGGCATTTTTACTGGAAGTGGAGGCAACTGTCTCCTATTGCCCTGAGGAAATTTTTGCTTATGTTTTATGAGAACTGACACCTTAATTCTCTTGTCACTGACATTTTCTAGACATGGGTACATATCTGTAATTCTCATGATAAGTCATTAGTATTAATTAAACCACATCAATAGCATAATTTAGCTAGTCAGTCAACATCTTCTGAGAGCTCACAGTGGGGTAGCCCTAACTCAGAGCAGTGGAGAGTTAATAAGGGAAAAGAGAATGCAGCAAAATAAAGAGTTTTCCAGAAAGATGGGTATTCTTGCCTTCACTGCCACTGGGGACTAACTTGCCGAAACCTCAAGAAGGAGTGAGGTCTTCTTTTATGACATGACATCTGTTTTTCTCATCTGCACAATGGAACAGCAATACCTTGCAGCAGTCTGGTACCAAGAGGAGTTTCAGAGAGTGAGGTTCAAACAGAGTGGGCTTCAATGCTCCTGGGGAAAGATAAAAGGAATGTAGTAGATTTGAGCAGAAATTTGACAATTCTGTGGACCAAATTCGGGCCTTGGATCCATCAAGCCTTGTCAGTTAGAGGTGAAAAGGTGAGAGCCATCTTAGTTAACAGGATCTCTTCCTTCTCCCCTCTTTCTCCTCCCTTCCTCCTTTCATTTCTCATTCCCTTTCTCCCATACTTTATTCCTTCCAGAATATTTACCTAACATTTAATATGTGTCAGATATTGAGTCAAGTAGTGGGGGGGGCAGTAGTGAACAAATAAAAGTCCCTCTTCCCAAGGATCTGGGTTCCTAGTAAGGGGAGAGAGTCATAAGTAAACAAACAAACAAACAAACAGTATGTCAGCTGGTGAGAAGTGCTATAAAGACAAGTAAAGGAAAATATGAGGGCAGAAGTAATGAGAGGAGATGCTATTTTAAAGTCAATTTGTTCCCTTTGCAGAATAGTTACTAGGAGTCAGCAGAAAAGAAGATACTCCTGCTCTTGGATACCCAGACTCAGGAGGCATGCACATGGTGTTAGTAATGTTTGAAATAAATCTAATATTCTTAAGTGCTAGTCGGGTGCTATTGGAAACACACATTTTAAGCACCTAGATGACTTTCTTAGCCAAGTGTCATGTGCCAGTGCCTACAGAAAAGACAGAAGCCATTACTACCTACTTTTCCCTCGGGATAGCACTTACAAGCAGGTCTCTGGGAGAACGCAAGCTGCAGCCCCTTAAGGTACTAGGCTGCCCAGAGACAGCTGTTTCTTTTCTTATTACTCACTTTTGAGAGTTCTCTATATGTTCTAGATATAAGTCCTTTGCCAAGTATTTGCTTTGCAAATATTTTCTATACCTTGTCTTTTTAATTCTTTTAACAGTGTCCTTTGAAAGAGCTAATTTTTCAAATTTGATGAAGTCCAATTTATCATTTTTTATGGTTGTGTTTTTGGTGTTACATCTAAGAAATATTTGCCTTACTCAAAGTCACAAAGATTTTCTCCTAATTTTTTTTCCAAAAACTTCACAGTGTTAGGTTTTACATTGAGGTCTGTGATCCACTCAAGTTAATAATTGACTGTGGTGAGATAGTTGTCAAGGTTCATTTATTTTTGCATGTGAATACCTAATTTTTCTAGCACCATTTATTGAAAACATCATCCTTTCTCCTCAAATACAGTAGTATTTGTAATAACACACTGTTGTAAACAATGCAACTATTCATCAATAGAAAACCGGTTAAATAAATTCCAGCACATCTATCCAGTTGAAATCCATGGCACCATTAAAAACAATGTAATAACTCTATACTTACTGATTTTGAACAAGCTGTATGCCTGATTAAGTACACATATACATTTTAAATTAAAATAAAATTCATTTGCAGTTTTTTTCCTGTGAATTTCATATTCACATCTTTCTACTGAATAAATATTCATTGAGTTTCTCTTGTGTGCCAAGCATTCTTCTAGGCACAGAGAATACAGTGGTACTATCTTGTGGGAGGAAACAGATAATAAACAAATAATTTATGTAATGATTAGTTGTATATATTGACTTGACAGGGCTAAGGAATGCCCGGATAGCTGGTGTCTGGTTGTGTCTGTGAGGGTGTTTCCAGATGAGATGAGTATTTTAATCAGTAAACCGAGCAAAGAAAATCCACCTTCAATAATGTGGGTGGATATCATCCAATCCATTTAGGGGCCAAATAGAACAAAAAGTGGAAGAAGGGCAAATTTTCTCTCTCTATTCTTGAGCTTGGAAATATATCTTCTCCTACACTGGAACAATGGTGCTTCTGGTTCTCAGGTCTTTAGACTCAGAACAGGATTTACAACGTTGGCTTCCTAGTTCTCAGGGCTTCCTGTTTGGATTGGAACTATACTACTGGTTCTCCTGGGTCTTCAGTTTGCAGGTGGCAGATCCTGGGACTTCTCAGACTCTGTAATTGCATGAGACAATCCCTCATACATAGCTATAGAGGGGGCACCACAAAACCCCAGAATTATCTTTTTTTGGAGGGTGGGCCCCTTGAAGTACAGGCTTCTCCCACTAGATAGTGTTCTAGGAACCCGTTGGCATCAGTGTACCAGTTAGTGTTGTGAGAATCTGTGCTTGGCTTCAGTCAATATTTTTTTGGAGATACTTTCACTGCATTTGCCCATTTCATGATGGCTGATTTACAAACGCACCTGCCCACATCACATGGAGTGTTCAGCAGTTTTTTTGCCAAAAACAGCATGACCCTCATGCCTCACCCTCCCTATTGACCCAATCTCATCTTGAGTGACATTTTGTTTTCCCAGATGAAAAAGTCCTCAAAGGAAACTTTTTCCAATGTGGAAAATGTGAAACAAAAAATGGCAGAAGTACTAAAAGGCATCAAAATTGACGAGTTCAAAAACTGGTTTGTGCAGTGGAAAAAGTGTCTTAATAGGTGTATTGCATCAAATGGAGAGTACTTTGAAGATGACTGAAGTTTAAACATGTAAGAATAAATACACACTTTTTTAATAAATAAATTCTGGGGGATTTTGGTCCCCCTTGTATATCTCTGATTTGTTCCATCTCTCTGGAGAATCCTGATGAATACAACTAGCTACACATGAACTATGATGATGACAAGTACCATGAGGAAAAATACGGCAGGTGTGAAAGGTGTGGAGAGTGGGATTAAAAGTTCACCATTTTAAAGTGTGGACCTAGAGAGCATTACCAAGAAGATAACATCTGAGTAAAGACTTAAAGGAGGTAAGAGATTGAATCATGCACATATCTGAGAGACAGGCATAACATGCTGAGAAACAGCAAGACCCCAAGGTAAGAGTTGTTGGACGAACTGTGCGGAGGCCAGCATGCCTGGAGCCGAGTGAGCAAGAAAGTAGCAAGAGATGAGTGGGGCAGAAACAGGTCAGCAGAGCCTTGCAGGTTACTAAAAGAACTTTGGCTTTGACTCTGAATGAGATAAGAAGTCAGCTGAAGGAGTTTCAGCAGAGGATGGGCTTTTTTTGTTGATTTGTAAGTGCTCTTTATATATTTAGGAAATTACCTCTGTCAGTCAATATATTTTGGAATTTGTTATTCCCCAATTGTCATTTATGTTTCAACTTTGCTTATAATACTTTTCTATGTAAATCTTCTTAATACTTAGTTAAATGTATACGTATTTTGCATAATAAATAGCTATTATTGGCCTACACAGAATTAATTTTTACCTCATCCAGTAATAGACCTGAATTTTTATTTGAGGTCTATCTCTCTCCCCTCACAGTATGCAGGGTCTGGGAGTCTAAAGCCTGATGGAAATAACTCTATCCTGGTCTTGCCAAGATGTTGCAATCTCTAACATCTGCTCTCCCCACCACAGTGGCTGGCTTGGGGCAGGCATGAGACCTCAGCTGCTCCCAGAGCCCAGCTATTGGCTTCCAGTTCCATCTCCTCCTCTGAACAATAGATCAAGCTCTTTTGCATGTTGTCAAAATTACCCTGTGCCCTGTCACTTGCAGGGATATTTGGAGGACTGAACTCCTGCCTCTCTCCACCTCAAACCTCCTTCATATATGGCCAATGTAAATGGGCAACTTCACAATTCATTATCTGCATTACCTAGACTCATATCAGAAGTTCTCAAGTTATTCAAGGTAAACTTTATCTATATATACAAAATATATACATCTTTTCTCTAACTCTTTTTCTCAATCACACCATTCTTTCACCCAGTGAACAATAATAATAGCTATTTCATAAAGTGCTTAGGAGGAGTTCAGTGAGTTAATATATGTAAACCACTGAGGGCTAACAACAAGTTCTCAGTAAGTGCTATTGAGTAATCATTGTTATTACCTCTCTTGGGCTGGATTCACAGTGTCACCTCTTCCATGATCATATTAGGCCAATGTTTCCAGCTCCTTCTATTATGTCATTTTAATTTAGGCAGTGTTTTAGCATATTAGATGACCCTTTAAGTGTCTGCACAGACTTTCTTTGATGATGATGTTTCTATCATCCTATGAGGACCTAGACATGGCCTCTCTATTTTATCTTGCTGATGCCAGCTGGTGTTGAGTCTACTTCTTGTTGTTGTTGTTGTTTCTATTTTCATTATACTTTTGGTTTTGTGTTTTGGCAGAGACCAGTATTTTTCAGATTACTTTTTCTTTATGTCTACTTTTTTTTTCAAAACACTGTTAGATATTAAAGTTATTATTTATTTAAATGTATTTTATGCATCAAAAGTAGCATTAAATCTCTGTGCTAACATAAGGCAATTTGACATCATTAGAATGTTGAGTCATTCTATCCAAAACCTGAAGACTTTGTGAGCATTTCTCTACTGTCATGTAATCTGGAATGCAGATTAGTTGGAAGTCAACATTTTTTTTCTTATTTTATTGTTATAAGTGGTTTGATCATTTTTGCCTGGATGTCCATAGGATTATTTCCTTTGTCTTTAATTCAAGAAACTCTGTTAGATTATGACTCAGTGCTGATTAGTCCTTATTTTTTTCCGTAATACATACTGTCCCTTTTCAGTCTTTAGATTTAAATTTTATTCACTATAAGGAAAGTTCTTAAAATTATAGCTGAATATTTTCTATTTTTAAGGTTTTCTTCAAAACCTTAAACATCTATGCTGATGTTTCTCTTTTGCCTGCCTTCCGTATCTACATTTTTTTCTAATCATTTTTTAAACATTTCCATTTCATTTTGTTCAATTGTCTGAAAGCTGCCATCCATTTTCCTGTTGTTAGCAACCTTTACTATTACATCAGTTACATGTAAATATCAGTTATTATGATACTACGTCATCAGTTACTACTATTTACGAGGCAGCCATAAGTTCTGTGATGATTTTAGCTTTCTCCTCCACTTTGTGTCCTAGACACAGACAGCTGAATTCTCATCTCCTTCTGTTGCCTTTCTCAAATCTTTACACTTCAGCATTAAGCTCTTAATTCACAAAGGATTTCTTTTGTTAAATTCTTTGAATTCTTAGACAAATATGTGGTCATGATTTTCATCAGTTACACATCAAAATGTTTGTACTGTGCAGGCTT
Source organism: Carlito syrichta (assembly GCF_000164805.1). Classification (NCBI taxonomy): domain Eukaryota; kingdom Metazoa; phylum Chordata; class Mammalia; order Primates; family Tarsiidae; genus Carlito; species Carlito syrichta. The sequence goes on from NW_007259260.1 coordinate 145,926, forward strand.
AGTTTTGCCCTTTTTGTTCTATTTCCCACCATTTTGTGATATTTCCGTATAGATATCCTTGTTTCTTTTCTATTATTAGTCATCCTTGAGTGAGCAAAAATCTTCCTAGACCAGATATTTGAAAGAAGTAATGAGGAAGAGGGGCCAAGGCAGTGTTCTGGGTTAGCAGAAAATCCTCTAATTCTTAGTAAAATCCTTTATGATTTATGGTCTTGTGGGAGAAGTTGGTGAGGTAGGTTTTGTGAATGTGTTTCGTGTGCGATAGAGAGTGACTGAGAGGTGGTTTAACCTTTCTTCTTAGCTCACAAAGAATGGCTGTTACAGAGCTGCTTAACACCCAGTTTTTCTTCTACATGCTGCACATTTACAAAGATAGAGTGTCTGTGAGGTTTCTCACTCATTCCCACCTCCCCTGCCATTTAAAGTTTCCAAGAAGGTTAGGGAGACTTCTGCAATCAAACATGCACCCAGATTTTATTCTGCCAAACAAAAGATTATTAGATTTGTCCTCAGAGTAGGTTACCTACTTTGGAGAATTTTGTGCCCTGCCAGCTCTCCCAAAGATCTGGAAGGGTATTTATGTTCTATTGGAGTCCTCATACCTCCTGTCTATGCTCATTGCAAGTGACATCCCATCTTATTTTTCTGGTGCATCATTATAGGGGTTTCCTAGTCTCAACAAAATCAGGGCTTTTATTATTTTTTTGTTTCCCATTAATTTTTTTCATATTTGGTTTCAGAGAGAAATGTGAAGACATTTTTACTCTAACATCTTAAAATTAATGTCTCATAGGAACCTAAACAGCTTGCCATCATATTGCATGCTGTATGTAATATGGCAGAGACTGCTACCTGTTCACCAGAATCTATATACTCTTCTTGGATACAAATATGACTACATTTCCCAGCTTTCCTCACAATTACATGTGACCATGTGATTGAGATTTAGTGGATGAAATTTAAGCAGAAGCAAGGTATGCCAGTCCTAGGCCTGGCCCATTTAAAACCCTTAACATGTGCTCTCTTATGTTTTTCACCTTCTGCCTCATTGGGATAGAGACAATCACAGTGAAACTGAAAACCGTGTGCTAAAAGGGGCAGCGCCTCTTTCAGCCTTGTCCCTTGAATGACTGTGTGGAACAGAGCACCCCTGCTCTGGGGCGCTTCTAGGAAGACAAGAAATAAATTTCTATTGTGTTAAACCACTAGATGTGTGGGTGTATTTATTACTGTAGCTTCCCATCCAAAATGATATAGTGATGGAGGAAGGACAAAGGGGAAGCATATTCAGTCTGGAGTTATCCTTAGGAACAAGTTACAAACTCATCATAGACTAGAAAAAGCAGGTAGTATGATTCTAGGAAGTACCATAGCTGTGGGAAGGGGATTAATCAGTACTATGGACAGAAGGGTAGAAGCAAAGCAGCCAACCACTAGAATTCTTATAGGAGGACTGCAACCTACCTGTATATAAAATACAGGTAGGAAATGGGGCAGAACAATAAGGTGAATCACAGATACAATCATTTGCCTATATTATTTTATACTTATGTTTTCTTTGTTTGTTTTGGGGGGTTGAAGTTTCACTCTGTCACCCAGAAGGGAGTGCAGTGGCACTATTGCAACTTACCACAGCCTTGAACTCTTGAACTTCTGGGCTCAGGCGATCTTCTACCTCAGCCTCCTGAGTAGCTGAGAGGACAAATGTGTGTTGCCACATCCGGCTAATTTCTTTTTCTTTCTTTCTTTCTTTCTTTCTTTCTTTCTTTCTTTCTTTCTTTTCTTTTCTTTTCTTTCTCTCTTTCTTTCTTTTGTGTGTGTATGTAGAGACGACGTATTTCTTTGTTGCCTAGGCTGGTCTTGAACATCTGGGCTCAAACAATCCTCCTGCCTCAGCCTCCCAAAGTGTCAGGATTACAGGTAAGAGCCACTACTCCAGGCCTTAATTTATATTTAAATTAAAATTTAATTCAAAGATAATTTAAAGGAAAAACTTCCCTTGCTTAATTCATGCTGAAGGGGCCTTCCAAGTTATTAAATGCTCTCTCTATATAGAAGACTACACAATCTGAGTCTTCTGGAACACAGAGATGAATTGGATTCCCGCTGATGAGTGGGAATCCCACAGAGTAGCATTTCTGGTCATTGCCATCCAGCCAGCTGGTACCCTTAGAAGAATGAAATAAAGAAGCATTACTTTCAAGTTTCTTCTTCCACACAAGGTGAATTTGAGGTCCAGACTTCCCCCCCAGCCCCTGTTTCTGCTTCCTCTCATTTAATATCCAGTTACTGAGTACCTACTATCTTCTAGATATTCAACTGATATGAACAGAAATGACAACAACCCTTTACCAATGCCTGATGGGGATGAAGACATGGCCCATCCCTCAGGGAGCCTGTGGTCTTCCCGTGACAATGCCCTTCCTCCCAGGGCCAGATGAAATATAGAAAACAACAATAGCAGGTGGATCTATTAGAGATCTAAAGACTCAGTTAGGTGGGTCATATTTGCAGGAATGCCTTACAAGGCTCTGCACTTGATTTTATAATTGTGAATGGTTTTTCTCAAAGAGGCCCCCTAAATTATATAAACTTCAGGCCCTATAAAACTTGTATATGTTCTCTTGAAGTCACATAACCTGATCAGAAATAACTTTCAGGGCTCATTGGGTGCTGGAGAATTCGTGGTTAGGTATTTAAATAAAAACGCAGAGAATCTATAGGACTTCTGACTGAGACCACGGCTTTTCTTCTGGTCGGTTGACTGCCAGAAAACAGAAAGCGAGGCATCTCCATCTGCTGGCAGAAGACCAAAACTACACCACATTGCCTTGACTGCAGAAATCGGGCTTTGTTTCCCTTTAAGTGAATAAGTAAAATTAATCAAGGAACATCACATAGAATTAGGAAAATAGAAAGAGGACTCACAACCACACCCCCACAATAAAGCTACTATTTTCATTTTGAAGAACTTTTTCCCAGTCCCTGTTCATAGACATTCACATTTTTACATAGATACAATGGTGTTTCAGTGCTTTGTAGTGGTAACTGATGGTCATTGATCACAAGCATTTTACATGCTTGTCCATTGTCTTCATAGTCAGCTGCTTTAAGTTCTACATCACATGCCAGTGATGGGCTCTGGGTGACTTCAGCAGTCTCCCCTAGGTAGCTCTCACATACCACTTTTATAAATAATGCTGCAGTGGTCACTTTTAAGTATAGAACTTTGATCTTCCCTGGAACTACTTAGGGGGGATACTAGAGCGACCAAATGCCACTCTATAGTTTAGCTTAGGAAAAGTGATTTTCCAAAAGACAGAGTGTCCTAGCATGTACATAGTAGTCGACTACACAAATGAGAGGGTGAATAAGTCTGTTGTCAGTGGATGACATACAAAGCAACCCCAAGGGCTTGCTCCAATTTGTAAAATCCCTAGAACACTCCAGTGTGCCAGACTTACTACACTCTTGTTGACATTGACAATCATCATTTAGTGAATTTCGACCATGAGGCATTTGACACTCTGTTCTGGAATCTTGGAATTCCAACTGCTTTAAGAATTTACACTCAGTCAAATGTAGAATCCAGTGAATTATTTATAACAATTTTGCTCCACATATTGAAAGGGCATTCTACATTAATCAATTACAAAACATGATAAATTGCTTTCTAAAAATTGTACATTTGAAACCCAGAAATATTTAAGTCTCTTTGCAAGGTACACCCCTCACCAGTCTGCATGCACCCTTGGCTGTTGCTTGCTAGCTGACCGATCAGGAAACAGAGAAAGGAAGATGTACTAAACAAGTAGCTGGCCAGAAATCAGAGGACCTGGCTTTTCTTTCTATCCCTCTCATGGACTTGCTCTGTGACTCTGAACAAGTCATATCTTTTCTCTGTTTCCTTACTTTTAAACTGAAGGGGTTAGACTACTTGCTTTCTGAGGTCTTTCTAATGCTAGAGCACTGAGTTCATAAGATCACACAGAGTCTTAGACCTTTCAGAGATCACTAGACACGAGAACGCCCTGGAGCATCCCGTTCTTAGACCAACCACTCAAATTGCAGCCTTAAGAATGGGTCCCCACTGTCATCCATTTATAGAGGAGAGAGGATGGCACAGTCCACATGATAGCCTGTTGCCAACCCAGGAACTAAGGTGCAGTTCCAGCAATCATTCTCTAGGGAAGCAACAGCAGAGGACTGGTCTAGCCAATGGAGGCTGGCACTGCCATAAGCCCACTAGAGGGTGTGCACCTCCACACCAGGCAGCAGAATGGCAAGAGCAATGCCATCAAGGGCCACAACTCAGCCTACTTCAACCAACCTGGGATTGAGTTACTGAACTCCAAATATAACTCAGCACACTTTCTAAGCCCCACTTTAGGCCGGGCAAACCCCTGGAGAACTTCAGAGGCAAGGTAAGCCTGTTATTTGTCCCCAAGGAGTTCACAGTCTAGCAGAGGAGATGAACCCAAAACCAAGTTAGATATGTCCAAGTAGAATTGCTGGACTCTTAAAGAGAGTTTAAATACACACACACACACACACACACACACACGCACGCACGCACGCACGCACACACGCACATACACACGCACGCACACACGCACACACGCACGCACACACGCACGCACACACGCACACACAAAGAGAGAGAGAGAGAGAAATGAGAAATTAATTTAGACAGGGCAAAGAGGTGGGGCGAGATGGTGCCAAGAATGGCTTCCTGAGGAAATGTCACTTGTGATGGGTCTGTTAGGTGAGTTGGAGTTTGACAGAAAGCAATAAAAAAGGGCTGAAGGTGGGATAGCTGCCAGAAAATGCTGTGTGCATAAAGATCTAGAGACAGGAAAGCATGGGTGTGTTGTGCAGCAATGAAGAATGTGATTTGGCCAGAGCACAGATTTGCAGAAGGACATCCCCCCACCAACAGCAAGCTCTTCTGCTTGGCAGGCAGTCCAGTGTGACTAGACAAGAAACAGATCAAAACTGGTAATGTTTGAGGCTTGACCCAATATTGTGGGCAGCTGTTGACCAGGGCTTCCTGCACCCTTAGCTTTCCCTTCTCCTGGTGTCATCAGAGATTTCCAAGGCAGTTCCAGGTTTGGGCCAAGACAGATGCACATCAGGATGGTGTCACCAATGCCCTTGTGTTGTTCTGTTTGTTTTAAGATGGCAGAAGTGAAATAATGAGGTCTCACTAGGGAGGGCAGAAATGGGTTGGTCCCCAAAGAAAATGAGGTTTTCCCATCATGGCTGTTTCCCTCATGCAGTAGCGGCCAGGGGTCCCCAGCAGCTCTTTGCTCGGTGCTCCTGCTGCTAGGCCTGATGCTTCCCATATGGTCAGCTCAGATGTGCAACACTTCGCCATTTTTATTATTTGAGCAATATAATCATTATTGCTCTCATTTCCCAAAATCATATAAACACCCGTTTAAGAGTAATGTAGGAATCATTTTTCTCTTTTATTTGATGAGCTAATCTTTCTGGTTGATTCTGCCAGTGGGAGGGGTGGGCAGTGGGGAGGAACCTGCCTCATCTCATGCTTTCCCAGGCCTTCTCCTCAGCTACATGGCTCACAATCTTACCTCTGTTGGTTGGGAAAAGGGTCCACCAAGGATTTTGGGTATATGAGCAAGGACCTGAGCCTCCTTGGACTGACATCTTAGCACATCACCAACCAGGAGTCATAACTTCTTTAGTCTAGGCTGCCTGTAACTGGATCAGTTGGATCAGGAATGGCAAATAGAATTGATCTTACTTTCCAGTTCTCAGTGATTGGGAGTGGCTGCCTACAGAGCTGGGTTGAGAAGGAATCTGAGGCAGCATCTGGATCCTCTATGAATATGCCTTTCCCAGTCTAGATAAAGTGATTTTAGAAAATGTTGACTGAGGTGGTAGGTTGTGGGGAAAAGGCATTGATTGGTAAGAGCCATTATAGGTTAAACATTCATTGGTGCTAAGAGCTGTGACCATTTTCTTTTTTAAAAACAATTTTTAGGGACAAGATCTCACTCTTTTTCACAGGCTGGAGTGTGGTGGCATGATCATGGCTCACTGCAGTTGCAACTTCCTGGACTCAGGCTATTTTCCATCCAGAGTAGCTGGGACTACAGGCATGCCCACCAGACCTGGCTTTGTTCTTAGTGCATGATACCCACCACCCACAAGGGGCCTGGCCCAGAGCAGGCTGCCAGGAAAAAGCCCCTTGAGTCAACAAATGGACAAATCTAGGGGGTGTCTGGCTCCAAAGTCCAAGCCTTCCTCCTTTGGGATACAGCAAGGCTTTCCAGGGAGTATCACTCCATGGAGACCTGGGTCTGAACATGTCTCATTTTCATCTGTTCCCTTACTTACCATTGGAAGATTTGCGCCAAGGCCTGAGGCTCTGAGGTTTGCTCCAGCTTTGTTCCCCCACACCTAGTAAACAACACTTCCCCAGAGCACAGCTCATGGCTGTGACTGACCCAGAGAGACAGAGTCTCAGTCAAGAGGAGTTGGTCTCTGTGAGGATCAGCAGAGACTGTCAGAGATACCACTCAAACCCCAGCTGCTGGGAGAAACAGATTGAGATCTTCCTCAAACTCCACCCAAGACAGTAAAGTGGCAGTATTGACATGAACACCTTATCACAGGCCCAGACCTGGTGACTTTATGAGAAGGAATCTGAACTCAACACTGCTTCCCAGATGTGTGACATCACTGCACATTGCCACAGCTGACATATCTGCCAAACTCAAGAAACCCTGGGAAGTGACAGAAATTCAACACCCTAAACCAATGAATTCAACACCCTAAACCAATGAACATGGCCCCATGCTGAACCCCAATAGGAGACAGCAACAGCATACACCCATACCTGGCCCTCAAGCAGATTTCGATGGAAATGGCAAGAACATTGGAGACCAGCTGGGCTGCAGTGTAGGTTCTACAAGGGGTGTTGGCAAGAGACAAGAAAATGGTTAAGATCATAGCGTTCTGGAATCTCTGCCCCCACTTTTTAATCTACTTGGATTCAACACACAAAAAAAATTGAAAAAGAACAATTCCATTCTCTAAAAACAAGAGTAAACATTTTACCAGTTAAAAATAACTCATTTTTAGAAAGGGAAATGGGCCCAGAGAAGGATGTGTCTTGCCCTTAATCTCACAGCTAGAGCTACAAAGCTCAGGCTACAATGAATTTTTCCTGAACTATATGTTACGGATTGAATGTTTGTGTACCCACCCCCCAAAAAAATTGTATGTTGAAGGCTAATCCATAATAGGATGAAATTAGGACTTGGGGCCCTTGGGAGGGGTAGTTAGGTTCTGAGGGTAGAGACCTCATGAACAGGAGCCCTCATGTTGTCATAAGAAGAGGCACAAGAACGATGATTTCTCTCTTGGACATGTGAAGATACAGCTAGAAGACAGCCATCTGTAAATCAGGACAAGAGCCCTTACCAGACACTGGATCTGTCAGTACTTTGATTTTGGACTTCCCAACCTTAAGGACTATAAGAGATAAATGTTTGTGGTTTAAGCCACCCAGTCTATGGTATTATTGTATTATAGCAGCCTAAACTGACTAAGACACCATACTTTTCAAGCACATTGACAGAAGCCTATTTCATCCCCTGAGAGCTCTGGTAGAGGATACAAGCCCATGTGACCTGTTGAGTGGCAGAAGGAGTAGGAAAGCACATGTCTTCGTTTGTTTGGGCTACTGTAGCAAAGTACCACAAACTGGGTGGCTGAAACAAAAGGCATGTCTTGTTTCAAAGTTCTGGAGGCCAGAAGTCTGAGATCAAGGTGTTGGCAGAGCTGGTAACTTGGCTTATAAGAGCACCACTCTGATCTCTTCCTTCATCTTCACAGGGTGTTCTTTCTGTGTGCATGTCTGACCCTGTATCCAAATGTCTCCTTTTTATAAGGACAGCAATCGTATTAGCTTAGGGCCTACCCTAATTGCTTCATTGTAACTTGATTACATCTTCACAAAACTATTTCCATCCAAATAAGGTTACATTCTGAGGTACTGGGGGTTCGAATTTTAGCATATGAATGTAGGGGGTATCTTAATCCATTTTCTGTTGCTTATAACAGAATATCTAAAACTGAGGAATTTGTAAATAAAAGGAATATATTTCCTACAGTTTTGGAGGCTGGAAAATCCAAGGTTGAGTTACTGTATCTAGTGAGGGTCTTCTTGCTAGTGAGAACTCTGCAGATTCCTGAGGTGGTGCAGGACATCACATGGCAAGGGGGCTGAGTATGCTCACTCAATTCTCTCTTCCTTTTCGTATAAAGCCACCAGTTCTACTTCCATAATGACCCATGAATCCATTAAACCATGAATAGATTAGTCTGCTTATGAGGCAGAGCCCTCATGACACAATCATCTTTTAAAGGTCCTACCTCTCAATACTGCCACATTGGGGATTAAGTTTCAGCATGAGTTTTGGAGGGTACAAACATTCAAACTATAGCAAGGGGAACATAATTAAACTTATAACAGCAAGTATAGTCAGAGGCCAGAGGTCAGCCATGAACAGTGGGGTCATAAGAACCCAAAGGGAAAGAGAAGACAGAAATACTAGAGAGGGAGCAGGGAAGGCAGCTCTGCCCTTTTGCTATTTGCTGTTCTTCTCTGCTTTCCCTGTCCCTACCTCTCTGAGTTCTTGAGGAGGAGCTGGAAAGAAATGTGTTCTTCTGATAGGAAAGTACATGTGACTAGAGTTACTGAAGCACCAATGGTGGCACATGGTCTTTTCCCCCTCATTTCATTCCCTTCTCCTTGCCCATGTGCTCTCCAACAGACACAATTGCAAAACCAGGAACAATGAAACCAGAAAACACCTCAAAGATGATAAACTTCACCAAGTCCTTCCTCCTGCAGTAGAACAAGCCAGATTATGGAAAAGGTCAAGCTTACTGTTGTCTCTACTGTTCCACCTTCCTTCCAGCATGCCAGCGTGCTAACCTTGGTAGGAAGGTGGTAGTACGTCTCCCTACTCTACAAGGGTCGTGGCCATTGTCAACAGGGACCTCCTAGAGATATTTCCTTGCTCCAAAGAAAGGACACCTAGCGGTGGTGTGGGAGATGGGAGCTTTTCCAGTATATTGAAGTAAGAGTTTTGCAAAACTTGTGTGCCTCCACCCACCCTGTCAGGTTTTATTTCCTATTCTTTGGTGGCCTGCCCTTGAAAACTTTTTGTTCCAAATCTCAGTGCTACTTCTGCTCTGCTGATAGGCCAGGAAATAGACATCAAATGAAGACCTACTACATGGAGGCCATGGGAGAGATTTCTGAATGAAATTCATGTGTACTAGGGCATGGACTTTATTGCAACTATGCAGCTGGGATAGGGGAATAGAAGTGGAGGGTGGGGGGTTGTTCATCTTTTTCTCGTTTTTTATTGGATACCAAGCAGATGGCAGGATGATCAGGTTTGAGATCTTAGAAGGTGAGCGCAGAAGGGTCCATAGAGGACAGTATCAAAGCTCAGGTGCTTGGGTACTGAGAGCCTGGGATACAGCAGAGTACCAGCAGCTGCTTGTTGCTCAAGATAAAGGGTACTCAGACACTTGACTCTCACTAATGGTCCCAAGGGATGGCATGTTCTCCAGAAACATGTCCTCTTCTCTGGAGGTGTCATTGACCCCTATACCAAGATGCTTGACAGTTAGCCATTTGACTAAAAGGCAACCCTTGTAAATGTTTCCTTAGCAAGACCCACGTCACACAATTCATCTGGGGACACTTGCATTTGTCACCTTTCTAACTGCCAACTATTATTAAAAGCATTAGAATAGACCTAGAGTAACTATTTCACCATTAACATAGAGATGGCTTTTAAGTTGTCCTGAAATAAAGGAAATCGTGAGACTGTTCAAATGTATGGGGTCAAGAACCTAAGTGAGTAACTGTTTCATTTTTTCAAGTATCTAACAATTTGCATGTAAGAGATTTCATGCTATGAAACGAATTGAAAAATGAAGGTGGGAATAATGTTTATCTTACCTTTCTAAACCACAAAAATGTACTAGCGAACTGAAATGTCATATTAGCACATTGAATTTTTATAAGCTACCCATTTTATACTGGCTTTTAAATAATACTTATCCTAGATTCATCAACAGAAATTCCTCAGGGTCATCCTTATTTTAACGTCTAACCAGAAAATAGAGTTGACAACCAATTCATCAGCATTCTTATTAACATGTGTCAAGCTGTATGTCAGTTTCCACACTGAGTACCTTATATTTTATCTCCTATGCTCTTGGCAACAGTGCAGCAAGGCAGATATTAACATTTTACATCTGGGGAAACTGAGGCCCAGAGAATTGAAGGCACTTGCCCCAGGCTGCATAGCTACTAAGAGGTTGAGCCAGGGTTTGCACCAAGTTCTTTGTTCTTTTTTTTTTTTTTTACTAGTTGTTCAATAATCAAGCAATAGTAGCAATGTGGCTCTGCATAGACTGCATTGGGAAATCACTTAGCCAGTGCTCTTTCTCCCTTTGTAGGAGAAAAGGGAACTGTCTTCACAGCCATATAAATTGTGAAATGTCTCTCCCACATTATGTCATTTCTGGTCCTATTGACAAGCCAATCCAAAATTTCTATGCAATGAAACATGGAGGGTGGGAATACGCATTTATGAGAACAAACCCACATCACCCTCCAGATGGGGGGTCAACATGCCCTGCTTGAACAACTTGGCTTCATAACTTATCCTCTTCTCTGGATTAACACCTTTGGGTGCCTTGTATCCAGGAGTTCTCTGTATGTATTTACTGAATGAATAAATAAATGAGGGAATGAATAAATGAATGAATGAGGAGGTTTCTGGATTTCCCTTGCTTCCTATTCTTTAAATTTCCAGGACTCTCTCACCCTTTCCAGCCCATAATCAACAGCACAGGATTGCATGACAAAAAGCTAGGGTCAAAGGAATCCTGGAAAAAGAAAGGCTCAAGAAAGCGCATTAATTAAGACAAGCCAAGTTTTGCCTTTGAATCTAGGCCGCCAGCAAGCCTTTTTCCATTGCTCTCAAGTTGGGCTTTTTTTTTTTTTCTAAATGTCTAACTACACAAGTTTTTCCTCTAAATGCAAAAAAGTCAACATAAAAATGTCCCTGGCCTGCACACAGTTAAGAAACACCATTATGGGGGATGGAGGGAGTGCCGCAGGGGAAAGGTCTCTGACAGTGAGCTGGGTGAGACCCAAATGGATGAAAGAGTTTTAGAAATGAATCAATGTGTTTTAGGAGCATCTAGAGCCCCCAGTCCCAAGACCTTTTATAGAAACAGACTTGGTTGGAACAGATTTGCTGTGTTGATGAGCTCGCCCATTATGACTTGGGCAACACGGGCGAAACAACATGTTCTACTGGCACAAATGCAGATCTTGGATTCTCTTCTCTCCCTGTGGGTAGGAAACATTTCTGAAAGAAATGGGAAACATCTGGGGAAAAACGCAACCCAGCAGTGAACATCAGATGTCATTCACCAGATTAGCTCCTGAGATGCATTTCCTGAGGAGGAACAATACACCCTTAATGCAATTAGATGACAATACCGCAAGCCAACCAAGAAGCTAAAAGGCTTAGGTATCTCCCTAAGTTCTAAGTGGCTTTGTGTGCACCAGTTTAACTTTCCACCAAGATTTTAGGAGTGTGACATTGGAGCCTATGAATTTAGATAGCTCATTGGTTGTGGGACACTAACCACGCACCAGTATCAAGTATGTTTTTAGATCCCTCAAACATGAGGAGAATTCAGGTAGAGTATTCATGTTAGCACCTACTGCAGACTTGGACACAGCTCTGAATTTCTATTATGGCCTTATCCATAACTTTCAGACTTCATTAATTTGGGTAGAATTATGGTTTAGCTTTGGCTTTTTATTAAGGTTGTGTGTGACAAAAAAATTATGCTTTCAATTTGTAAAACCAAATACCTACGTGGGGCCTGTCATGGCCAGCATGAGCTGCAGACAGTCACATTGATGGGGTTAATTGCCATTTTAAAATAATTCACTGCCTCCAGATTGATTCTTCTGTTTTTTGTCTTTACACAACATTACTGTGTCTCACTCTAATTATTCAATGCTAAGTTCATACTTCTGAAGCAGGAGACTGGAGTCAGAGGAAATGGTGTTTGATTTGTTGCCATGGAAACATCTCGCTGTAGATGGACTCTAATCCCATGACAACTCTCTCTCTCTCTTAAGAACCATTTTTTTCTGACATAATAAAAATCTGATCAAGGTCAGATTTAATAACCATCTCAATTCCCCGACTTTCTTCTGTATTTGGTGTCAGAGATTCATTTTTGACAAAGCGATTCTTAAAAGCACTTTTCATTTTTTCTGTATAAAATTATTGCTTTTGCCTCTAAATACATAAACCTGGCTCTGTGTCACATTAATTTGCAATCATACCTTTTGTTAATGCATAATTTTTGCGTTAAAAAAAGTTACTTATAATTGTTTGCACTACGTTGGCAGATGTTAACATTTTGTGGTGCATTGTTCTTGCTAATACATACATTAGGGGTATCAGTAAAGCTTATCGTTTGCCAACAAATGGTGTTTACAGTATTAACAAATGCCATGACCATTTATCTTTCAGTTTGCATTGTAATAATTTTCTAAACTGATTATCATGCAAGTATGCAGTTCAGTGAGATGGCATTGCACACTGAAGTGAAATGAAATACTTCATGTTGGAGAAAGGTAAATGAGAAATTGCCTGCTGTGTGACCTTAAGCAAGGCTCTTCCTCTCTCTGGGCATTTGTGGCCTCATCTGAACAATGAGGGCTGAGACAACGTGGTCTCTAAAGACCCCTCTCGCACCTGGCTGACCATGATCTGTATCAACCCTGTGGGGTGGAGGTCATAGCCTCCTCCCTGGCCCCTCCTCCTGAGGACTTTATGGAGTCCTGGGTTCTTAATCGATTCTCCTACTTACCATGCAAATGGTATTTGGCAGTCCCCAAAGCTTTTAATTTGCTTCATGGTAGCCTTATACTCATCCCGTGTAAGAAAAAGGCAGGGATTTTTAAACTCTGGTTGATAGGTGAAGAGCCCGAGACTCAGAGAGGTTAAGCCACCTGCCCAATATCACACAGCATCTGCTTAGTAGAACTAGATCTCATATTCACATTTCTACACACAGCCAAGGGAACCATGTTAGTGAATCCGCCCAGGTGTACAGATTTATCCAACTCCTTTCATACTCACAATTTTGAATCCCAGCTACCTTTTAAATCCTACCTACCTTTTACCACTTACACATCCTGAGGGAAATTATTTCAACTCTCTCTACCTCAGTTTCCTTTTCTGTAAAAGGGGAAGCTAACAGCACCACCTCATTGAGCTGCAAAGTGAATTAAAGGAGATTATAAATGTAAGGTGCTTACCACAGAGACTGGCACACAGTAGGTGCTCATAATAGCAGTGAAAACTAGCACAGTCATCATCCCCTCTAACCCCTCCAGATGGAGTCTAGCCCACTGCCAGGAAGTGGAGTCTTCCAAGCTGTCCACCCCTGATGGCTTCCTTTACATACTCTCTGGAAATCCAGGGCCTTTCTCTTTTTTTCCCAGGCATTGCCTCACCCATCATTCCCTGTGACTACAAATCTTACAGAAAAACACCAAACATAAAATAAACCAGATGCCTACGTGCTTAAATCATTCCATTCCTTGACAGTCATTCTGTAAACATGGTTCTGATCTCCCTTTAGACATAACGGCCCCGTGATTTGTGTGACAAATGTAGCAGATGCAAATATTTTTCTTGCTTACTTTTCTGCTTTCCTTCCACCAGTCATCAAAGCATGTCCCACAGAAATCTGTGAAAGTGACATTCTCAAGAGTGAGTGTCCTCACAAGGCCAGGTCACCTGAGAGACCATTATCCATCTGGACAGGGGGATTTGCTTCCAGAAGTTTGACTTACTTTGCAATTCTATCAAGGTCTGAATACTCTGGCCTGGTGCAAGACTTGGAGTGGTGCAGAGGGAAGAGGAATAACTTTTTGTTGCTTACAGGAGCACAACCTCATCTCCCTGCCTCTGGGCAAGGGAAATCTTGTCCCAGAATACCCCAATTCTAGTTCTGAGGTCTCCATGAATTGCTCGTGTTCCTCTCTTTCTTTGGTTTCCCATTCAACAGCCACCCTCACACACACACATACACACACACCATATTCATCTTAAAATAAATGGATTGAACTAAATGACTTCCAGTGACCCCTCCTGTGCTGCCAGCAGGGAAGTGGGTCATTTGTCTCAGATCCCCTGCTGGATACAAGTCCGGCTAGCAGGACTGTGATGAATTGTTCTAGAGCTACAGGGTCAAGGAGGGGAAGACGTTGAGTCGCTGATGACCACTGCTCTTGTAAAACTAACTTTGTTTTTCCTTCATAAGCAACCAATGAAGAAATATGTTAAACAATAAGTAAAACATTTTACAGACTTATGAGACTTAAGGCCAGGTTTAGATCTCTGATTGTTAGTGCAGAGGATACACTAGAATGCATGCAAGATGGTAGGTGGATTAACTCTTTTTGGTGGCCATAACAAAACCTTTCACTCTGGTGAGATATGAAATAATTGAGTGAAATGTGTTGTAAAGGTAAGGCTCAGATAGTAACGTACATAAGAGGAGTCACCATACAGTAGGTGCTCATAACAGCAGTATCCCCTAGTCACTATGCCAGCATCCTAGCTGCTCTCCCTACCCTCAGTCAATCCCCTTCCTACCCTAGCACCAGGGAAGATCTTGCTAAAACACAGATCTTTCAAAAATAAAATGCACACCTTATTATACCCTTCAAATGCTTCATCATCTCTCTGCTGTCTTCAGAATAAAGCCCAAGCTCTAAGGTAGGACCCACTTGGCCCACCTGCTCTGGTCCAATCCACCTCTCTGACTCAACTCCTCTGTCATACACCAAGTCATATCACCCTCTGATTCATTCATCAATTCATTCATTACTTCTCTTCCTCTGCTTCTCCTCATCCTCATGTCTGGCAAAGGGGACCATTGGCATTAATTGAATAACTTCCATGGTAGATTGACTGCAAAATGGTCGCCAATAATCTCTCCTCTTCCTGTATACACATGATGCTCTTCCCATCAATTGAGTTGATTTGCTCTTCCCCTGACTCTGGGTTATTTACCCCTATGGTTTGCATTGGCCACCATAGAATGTGACAGAAGTGACATTGTGACTTTTAGACTTAGGCCTTATGAGGCCTTGAAAGCTTCTGTTTTCATTTTTGAAACACTCTTAACATTGTGTAAGGAAGTTCCATCTAAACCAGGGGTCCTCCAATCCCTGGGCCACAGATTAGTACCAATCTGTGACCTGTTAGGAACTGGGCCACACAGCAAGAGGTGAGTGGATGGCAAGCAAACAAACTTTCATCTGTATTTACAGCCACGCCCCATCACTCACATTATTGCCTGAGCTCCATTTTCTGTTGTATCAGCAGTGGCATTAGATTCTCATAGGAGCATGAACCCTATTGTGAACTGCACATGCAAGGGATCTAGGTTGGGCGCTCCTTATGAGAATCTAATGCCCAATGATCTGAGGTGGAACTGAGGAGTTAATGCTAGCACTGGGGAGTGGCAAAAAATACAGATTAACATGAGCAGTGAGGTTTGACTGCACAGAGACCATAACAAATCAATTGCTTACCAACTCATATCAAAACCCGATCAGTGAATAGCAAGTGAGTTGATATACTTCAATTGTTCAGCTGCATCTGGTGGCAAGTTTTAAGTTAGAACCTGATGCTTATTTTTGTCTGTCTGCCCATTTTATTTACCACTTCCATCCACACCTCTTTTTTTTTTAAGGCGAGTTGTATAATTATTTCATTATATATTACAATATATATAAGAATAGAAATAAAGTGCCCAGTAAATGTTATGCACTTGAATCATCCCAAAATCCTCCCCTGTCCCATTCCTTGGAAAAATTGTCTTCATGAAACCGGTCCCTGATGCCAAAAAGGTTGAGGACTGCTGATCTAAATTACAGAATCACAAGAGAACATTTGAAGAGAGAGTCCCTGAGATCACATGGAGAGAGACAATCACCCACCAGGTATCCCAGGTCAATCCAGCCCCCAGATAACCCATCAGTGAAATGCAGCCACATATGAGGGAGCCCAAGGGAGTTCTGCAAAAGAATCACCCAGAAAATCCACAGATTTGTAAGAAGCAATACAGTTTTTGTGTTAAGCCAAGTTGTGGGGGTACCTTGCTATCCAGCAACAGGTAACCAAAATGTCATCTATGGGCCGAGTACTTTTTCATTTTGAAAATTATAATCTCAACCCTGTCTTTAAAAAGCACAACGTCTAGTTACTTTTGCCTCAGTCACAAACATACAGCAATTAGTGTAGAGGAAAAGGAAACAATCTCCCATCATCCTTGTGGTATTGTGGAAGAGCACCTGTGATCTCAGCATCTGGGTTCACATCCTAGTCTGACCCTTGATCGTTGATTTTTCCACTCTGGGTTGCAGTTTACTTCTGGGTACATGAAGAGGTTGTCCTCAAGATCTGAGGCAAGTGGAAAATGTTGTTGGTAGACTATCTAAGAGCTGGGGGGAGTGACATGGAAAGAACTCTGGAGAAGAAGTCAGAAAATACTAGGCCTGAGACAAAATACTTCATAAGTATGCACCCCAGTGCCAGACACTGGGCCAGAGTAGGCACCAGGGAACACAGAAATGAACACTTACAGGTTCCCTCATATGATAAGCAGGACATGAGTTGTGATAGAAACAGGAAATGGGCAACAGAGACTAGAGATGATTCAAATTCTACTCCTTATACTGCCTATGTAACCTTGAAGAAAGTATATAAACCTCTCTGGGCTTCAGGCTCCTTGACTGTCCAATGGACATGAAGGGGATAGCTCTGTCTTCTTCATGGGACTATGATCAGACTCAGGTGAGATTTTGTGGCCCACATAAAGGATCCCATCCATCATGAAATTCTTCACCTAGTTAGAATGATATCCATGTTGGCTCAAGCAAGGACTGAACTATCTGAGCAGGTCTCCGAGAGAATAGAAAACATGGTCAGAAAGTTTGGGAAAGAGTTCACAAAGTAAGAGGAGAAAATAATGGAGTTTTCCTGGGTTACGAGGCTCAATTATAACAAAGAGAGACAAATCTGTTCCTTGATTACCAAGCCAGCTGTGGTTGTCTCTATGATTAAGCCAGTATGACCTTCTCTTTATTTACCCCAGTGTTACTGCAGAGTCTAGAGCAGGTTGACAGATTCCCAGCACTGAAGAGAAAATAAGCAACCACATGGGTTACCAGATATTAAACTGCTAGCAATGGCTTGCTGACCCAAGCTTTTGTTTTTCTCTCTTGCTGTTCTAGTTTCTCTACATCCCTGGCTTAATATTTTGTAAGAAAACATGTCAAATAATTTTATGTCAAGAGACAAGAACTGAGAGAAAAGTTGCCAGCAGCAAATGAGAGCCACTGCTGTCAGAAAACACATGCAGATTGGTTTTGGCAAACATTGGGGAATGCTTTACAATGTCCCAGTGAGCACTGAGAAATGCCCCTAAAGAGACCCTCCCAGCAGTAGGGCAGAAAGGCGGGGGAGGGGACAAAGGGCAGGGGACAGGAGCTCCTTCCCATTCCGTAGAAAGTGTCATGACAAAACCCACATTACTTTTAGTGATCCGTTTTGCTTTCCTAACTGGTTAACTCCCCTCTTCTCTTTGGAAAAAGTACACTACACCAGAGTCAGGGGACCTTAACCGGAGTCTGCCTCCTACAAGCAGAATGACCTTAGGCAGAGGCTGTGGCTTCTATGGATCTCATTCTCCTCATCTGTGACGTGGGGTGAATCTCCATCTACCCCATAAGCTTCTGTGAGCGAAGGAAGGCAATGCATTTTGAAGGCTGGAAAACACTAGGCAAATGGCAGTGATTTTTATTATGAGATCAAGCCTTGGAATTTACACTTTCACTGCCTGCTCTCAAGGTTGAAAATAGAGCTCAAAGGTCAAGTGCAATTCATTAAAACCTAATTAGAAGACAAGTTGTCTTTCACTTAAACATGGATACAGAATCCAGCAGCTTAAGGAATAAGGGTAGTTTATTTTAAACTCTTTGTTTCAGTTCAAAGTTTCCAGCATCTAGCGGGAAGCCACTCTGTGCAGGCTCTCTGAGGGGGACATGAGAAGCAGAGGGCACGTGCCCACCTTCCCAGAGCTTGCAGTCCAATGTGGATGAGAAGACAAGGCCACAGATAAACAAGAGACAGAGCATGCTTGGAGGTTGACATATTAATAGCTACCGGCCTAACGCCCTAGGCCAGGACTCTCTTGGGGGCAGCAGTGTTATCTAATTGGGAAGAAGTCAAGACAGTTCTAAAAAGAAGGGCTTGAAGGACTGGAAGGGAGCATGTGAGTTGGCAGAGACAAGCAGCAGACAGAAACAAAATAGCAAAGGCGAGAGAATGTAGACCTAGTCCAGAAACTTTGGGGCCTGCCCTGACTGTGACACATGTACCCCACAGACAAGCTGATGAAATGAGACCTATCCCCAGAAGCTAGGAAGATTAGTCTAAGAAATTAGGTTTTAGCCGGGCTCGGTGGCTCAGCCTGTAATCCCATGCCTTTGGGAGGCTGAGGTGAGTGGATTTCCTGAGCCCGCGGGTTCGAGACCCGCCTGGGCAGCGAGACCTCATCTCTACAATAAATCAAAAAAATCAGCCGGGCGCGGTAGCGCATGCTTGTAATTCCGGCTACTCGGATGGCTGAGGCGGCAGGATCGCCGGAGCCAGCAGGTCGAGGCTGCGGTGGCCGGGAGCGGCCACTGCACTCCTGTCTGGGCTACCGAGTGAGACTCCAACTCAAAAAAAAAAAAAAAGAAAGAAATTAGGTCTTAAATCTGTTCTCAATGCAGAGCTATAGACAACATGGGGTTTGTCAGAGATGACTCTATGTACTTTGATTTTTTTCTGCTGACTTCTGTGACTCCAAAGTCTTCCTGTTTCACTGTCCTGCCCCAATATGTGACTATACATGTTTACTCTTGCCTCAGTCTGCCATAACCTAGCTTTTACACTGTGTTTGCCAGTCTTCTTTTCCTTCCATAATCATGTGTTAAACACTGATGGCTTTTTTATGTCAGATTGGTTAGGCCCAGGTACATCCCTATTTATTCCATCAAACATGAATCCATGTGCTACAGTAAAAGAGATTTTGCAGATGTGATTAAATTCCCTAATTAGTTGGTTTGAATTAATCCAAGAGAGATTATCCTGGGTGGGCCTGACCTAATCAGGTGAGACCTTTAAAATTTAATTTAGGCCTTCCCTGAGGGAAAGACTCCAAACAGCTCTTGCTCAAAGGTTTTCAGCTTGATCATGATCTCTCCTGACTGCTGACTGTGGATAACAATCTTCAGCTAGTGTCTGTGCAATTCCAGCCTGCTTGTAATCTTCCCCTTCTGCCTGCTCTAAGGGCTTCAGACTTGTTTAGCCTGCCCCAACAATTACATAAGCCAGTTCCAAAATCCTCAGGACCAGAAATGTTTCAGATTTTGGAATATTTGCAGTATACTTACCAGTCAAGCATCCTTAATCTGAAAATCCAAAATCCAAAATGCTCCAATGAGAATTTCCTTTGGGTGCTATATATATTAGTGTCATTATAGGATAGTTGCACACATATATCTATATCTATACCTATGCCTATATCTTTATCTACATCTATATCTATATATCACACTATTCTTTTTGTTTCTTTGGTCAAAGCCTGACTGATACAAGGAAGTACCCCGTATCAAACTCTGTGTCATTAGCATCAATGGAAAACAAGACACAGTCCTTGCCCCCAAAGATCTCATGTGCTATTGGAGATAAAACAAGCAAATCAGTTGGCATTTCCAGACAGCATATCAGTGTTGGGAAAAGGTGGCATGGAAGCACAAACAAAAGATATTTAGCCTAGAATGGGGAAGAAAAGGATGCTATAGGGAGAACATGATGAGAAGGCAGAAACCTGAAGGATGAGAAATTTGCCACATGAAGTAAAAGGAGTTCCCAGCAAAGGAAGCATTTAAAAGACTATCAAGATCGTGTTACTCATTCAATAAATTTCCGAAGTAAAATATGCTGATGTCACTATCAAGCACAGAGTCTGGCACACAGTAGGTGCTCAATATTTGTGGAATGAATTGCTTTATATGCCGAAAAAGTGGAAAAAGACACTTCCCTGAGTATAAATATAAGCCAGGCCCAAACAGTAATTTTTGAATAAGGAAATGAATGAGAAACCAGATGGTCTGAAAAAAAATCCTTTGAATAAATAGTTATCCTGGGACACAATCTGAGGAAGGCCCGCTGGACCTCTTCCCATGTGCAGTACCCTGTCTTTAGTACTATACATCAACTTGAAAGAACTCTGTCTGCTCCAGGCCTGCACAGAGGTGATAGTGTAGTTATGAGAGAAAGAAACCCGAGGAACAGGCAAATTGTCAGTGATTACAGACTACAGGAGGGTCAAGGTCGGATGGTAGAAAACATTATGTCTGATAAAGGAGATTATATCAAGATCAAAAGACCTGGTCATATTAGTGGATATCACCTTTTAAAAAAGTTATTATTTTTATTCAAACTTTTAATATAATTGTCTGGTACTAATACAGGAATTTAAAAAGTGTAAGGGAAAAGAAAGTATGGTTGCCTTAAGTTTAAGAGAAAGAAGAGCATTAGAGGAAAAAAAATCTAGCCTGGAAAGATAGAGCTGACAACAATAGTGGAAGCTGTTTAAAAGTGTCTGACACTGCTCTGCAGAACAAAATTGGCAAGATATTGATTCCTTGAGGAAATGACTAAGTCCACCAAGCAGCAATCTCCAGAAAGGTTTCTCCGAAAAAGAGAAAAAGCAGCCAATCTTTTTCGTGGTGAGTCAATCATGCTGAATTAAGTGACATTTAGCTGCTGACTTTTTGGAGTCTGAAACTACACTTAGCAGAAGAAAATTGCACTCACAAAAACTATTGACATAATAGTACTAGTACACTATGTGATTCTTCTTGTTTGCTTCCCCAAATCCTCAAGGCTAAGCATGCTATACCCATTCACTTGACCATGCCTAATACCAAGCATTAGAAATCTAGAGTTGAATCATTCATAGCGCCTGCCCTCAAGGAACATTCCTAGCATAGACCCCAAGAGACAAAAATAGAAGAGAAACTGGGATAGAAGTCTGCAAGGGACGCTAAAGAAGTCAGTTCTACTGGACAGGGAATGATGGAGTGGCTACTTGCCAGGTGGGCAACCATCATGAGGGGGGGAGGATGTTTCAGGCAGAGCAAGTCGTGGGAAACAAAATTAAGAGCCTAGAAACTTCTGGAACTAAGGGTAACTTCTACTGGTTGGCGTGTGAGAAGAGAAGGAAGTACCCAGAAGAAGGTAAGAATGATCCTGTAACCAGTGGTTCTCAATTCTGCACCTGGAAACTTGTAGAAAAGAAATGATACATGAGCCTCAGTGTAGACCACTGAGTCAGGATCTGTCATTTTTGATACAAACCAACAATGGCAAACCAAGGCTGGAGACACTGAAGAACCCTTGCTCTCTTCTTTGATCATGGACACCATGTCCATCAGAGCCTGAATGATATTTAGAGTCTTGGTAGGCATTTCAACCACAGTCATCTTCCATTATGACTTTATATGTGCTGAGTGTTATTAAATTTAAAAAATTTAACCAACCTTTTTCACAAAGTCCAAAGAGTATTTTTTGTGTAATTGTACTAATACAACACAATTGCTCCACTTTTAAATCATCTCAGTCACGGACAATCCTCCCTTTCAATTTCATGAGCCTTCATTTTTAATTTTCTCACTTTTATTTGTCAGTACACAGGACAGAGGCCTTCCCTATGACTTCTCCTCAGCAACAGCTCCAGCATTCAAAAAACTTGCCCTGATCACTCTCAAGAGCTAGGGAAAAAAATTGGTAAATAAGTGAGGACTTCCCCGAAGCCGTTCCTTGGAAGAGGGCTGCAAATTGGAATTCCTGCATGAGCTGATGTGGATGCTGGAAATGTAGCTTGTTTCAGAAGTTGAGAAGAAAAGATGAAAAATAGATAATTTCTGGCACCATCACCAGATAGTTCTTGAATAGATACACAAATGATCCTTAAAAAGTGGTCCACTTAGCTCTTGAGAGTGAACAAGTCTAGTTTTTTGAATGTTGGAGCTGGTGCTGAGGAGAGGTCATATAGGGAAGGCCTCTGTCCTGTGTACTGACAAATGCATTTTAAAGCTACACTGTATTAAGACAAATGCAAATTAAAGCTACACTGAGTCTTCCAGGAAAAAAAAAATGGGATATTTTCCCATTCCACACTTCTGGCTCTGGGGGGAAATGACATTACTCCCTAGTCTCCCCACTGAGTAAAGTTGAAAACCCTGGGCACTAAATCTAAAGCAAACATAGAAGATTTTGAAAACTGGTCAGAAGGAGGCGTTCTAGGACCCAGAACCCAAGAACCCAAGGATGACACAGCAGTGAGTTTCCTGGCTTTTTTTTTTTTTTTTTTTTTTTTGGTCTCATATATTGCAGACCTAAGGGTGAAGAACCTGGCAATGTGGAAAGGCCAGTAGGTGCAGACAGAAAAGAAAGCCCCCACAAAAGTCTGCTTTTTCTAGCCAAGGAACACGGAAAGGGGCAGCCAAGCCAGGCCAAAAACTTTTTTACAGCAGTTACTCTACTTTAGCTTAACATGACAACTGTGGCTTTGACTCCAACCCAGCTAGCAAATAATGAATGGGGAGTCTAGACTTCCACCTCCATCAGTATAAAATAAGGCATCACCAGGGTGGTGTCACAGAAGGCTGGGTGGGGAGCCAGGACCTTCAACCCTGCCCCCAGTAGCAATAAGGCTGCTATAATGCAATGTCAATGTCACCGAGGGGCATAGATATCCTAGACTTCCACCATGCCCATTAGTAACAAGTAGCCATACCCTTCTTACGGTAGTGGTACCAGAGGAGGCCTAGTGGAGTCTGGATTTTACCATCATCCAGTGGTAACAAAGCCACCCTCACATGGTAGCCATGGAGACACAGGAAAGCAGAAGGCTCATCATGGCCCAGCGTAATGAGGTGCCCTGCTCACTCCCTGCTAGAGTGGTCTCATAGAAGGCACCCCCCTCTTGGCAGGAATCAACTCTGCCCCCTATGCAATGTCAGTGTACGCCCATTGGGGAGTAGTAATATGGTACCCTTCTTCTCTGGATCAAGGATATATCAGTAAAGGCCTAGTGGGGAGTCTCCATTTCTACCTCCACCCAGTAGTAATAAGAAGGCCCCTGCATTCTTGGGTGTTAACAGAGGCCAGAGAAGAACCTAGAATTCCATCCTCACCTAGCAACAATGAGACATTGGAACTATTAAGCTGGAACTAGATTTACTGGGGTGACAACTCCAAAATTATTTTCGTGTATTATGGAAATAATTAATAAAGACATTGATATTGATGGAAACCAAAGTTCTTGCTTTTATTTCAATAGCTTTAGGGGTACACATAGTTCTTGGTGACGTGAATGAATTGTATAGTGGTGAAGCCTGAGATTTTAGTATACCCATCACCCAAATGATGAACCATTGTACCCAATAGTTTTTCCACCCTCACACCCTTCTTCCATACCTCCTTTTGCAGTTTCCAATGTGTAGTATTCCTTTATACCTATGTGTACCCATAACTTAGTTCCCACTTTAATTGAGAACATATGATATTTGGTTTTCTGTTCCTGAGTTGTTTCACTTAACATAATAGCTTCCAGTTCCATCCAAGTTCTGCAAAACAACCATGTGTTCCTTTTAATGGCTAAGTAGTAATCCATGGTATGCATAATCCATGGTATGTATGATATATATAACATTTTCTTTATCTACTCATCTGTTAGTAGGCTCTTAGGTTGACTCCACACCTTTGAAGTTATAAATCATGCTGCAATAAACATACAAGTGGAAGTGTCTTTTCACTCTGTGAGAAAGGTGATATAAATATGTCATCTAGAAAAAAGAAAGAGCCCTGGGTTGAAATTAAAAGTATCACTATCAAGTTGCAATTTAAAATTAAAATTGTGTGTGTGTGCGTTTGTGTGCTTCTTATCTCTACCCACTGAAGGGAGTTAGAAATATGGACACTCTATTAGCAATAATCTCATTTAGCACCCAGATATTCGTTTGAATTTTCTACTCAAAAGAATCAGAGCTTCTTGGAGAAGCGACAGATTCCAGACTGGGGCAGAGTAGGCTATCGCTGCTGAGACAGTCAACCCATTGTAGTCATATGTTGGTTGGCATTATCTGTGATAACAGCAGACTGGCACCAAAGGACAGTGGGGCAGAGGGAAAAAGGAGAGCCAGCCATTTGGGGCCTGAGATTGACTGTGATTGGGAGATTCTAAGAAGCTTTTCAATCATGGCTTCTTTGCCATGCTCTCTCAGTGTCCAGTTCTCCTGAAGACTTAGGCCTGCCTCAGCTGTGTCACAAGGAACTAAAACAGTTTGTGTCCTCAGCTGGGCTGGTCATTTAGCAAGGAGTGGACATAGTTCTTAGGACAGCCAATACCAAAGTAGCTCCTGAGGGACTGTTGGTCACCCAGTCTTTCCTTAATGTCTCTTGGAGTTCTTTTTGGCTTCTTTCTGGGAAGCTCAGAAGGATGGGCTCCAAAAAGCTTATGTGAGACCTAATGGGGTTTGATATTTTGTGTTATCTTTTTTGGGTTATGGCAAATTTCATGTTGGGAAATGGCTCTCAATCCTTCACAGGGTACGAAGCCAAAGAGGGGAAATCAGTCTGGGAGTCAAGCTTTCCCAGTATCTCATTTGATGTGTGCCAGGGGAGGTGCCCACAGCTGCTCTGCTGGTGTGGAGACAGGTCAGGCTGTGGACTCTGACCTAAATGATAGCTGGACTTCTTAACTGGACAGACCTTCCATCAGCCATTTACTTTTTACTGAGCACTTATTTTTTGCCAGCTCAAGAAATACTCAGCAGCTATTTTGTACTGTAAGGTAGAGGCTTAAAGATGAAAAAGTTGGGCGCCATCCTCAAGAAGCTTATAGTCTTTCGCCAGAGAGAGATAACTAAACTAACAAGTGCAACATGATGTGGAACATTCTGCAATAGAGGCAATGTCAAAATTCATAATTACACTCAGGTGCCACCTTTCACCTCTTAGATGGGTCAAACACTCAGGAGGAGATAGATACCAAGTAAATAATACCACTGATCCATGCAGAATTACAAACAATGAGGCATGCTATGAGGGGGAACCAGGATGCTCTTCCCAGAAAGGAAGAGGTTAAAAACAGCTTGGACATGTTGAAGGATCTGTGAGCTGGTACATGCACATTGCATTACAAAAGGGGATTTAATTAGGTACCTAGACCAATGAATGAGGAGGCTTGCTCCCGTACCTCCTAGCCCCCTCCTTGCTGGCAAGACAGGTAACAGAATCAAGAGTTGCAAAAAATACAAAATGATGTCGAGCAATTGTGAATCAATGTAATGAATTTTATTACTTATATATTCAGGGCTATGCTTGAGCTAGTAGATATCTGAACCCCACAGATCCTCTGATAGAAACACAGGCTGCTATAGTTCCAAAGGTCTCTTAGTTTGCCTACCAAAGCCTCTTCACTTTGTGGATGAGAAATCTCTAGCTGAGAGCGGTTCTGCTCAAGTTCATATGGTCGGTTTCTGAGATGCCACACACTGAGCTTTTCCTCACTCTATAATCAAGATCATGTTTCTTAAACCCTTTGGCTTTAGTTTCCTCATTGGCAAACAAGGAAAATGATGACATCTATCCCCGAGGCAGGTTATGCTACTTCTGAAGACTTCTTTGGTGACACTGGGGTCTGTGTCCTCTAGCTGAAGTCACCCCTTGAAAGGTCAGCGGGCCCGATGAAAATCCCTGAAGGCAGAAGATGGCTGGACCTTTGTTTGCCCAGAGGCAGTTTTAATATTAGGGCTTTCTTCACAGAGATTTCGGCTGCAAATGCTCAAACAGCCATACCCATAAAGTGTGGATTACAAGTCTAATTGATGACAACTATGAACACCCTCTCTGTACTTGGCACTCTGTTAGAGAATTTATTCATGGTGTAGCTAACCATAAAACTAGTCTTGCAAAGTAAATAGAATCACCCCAATCTTATAAAATACATTGAAGCATATGAGGAACTAAACACATATTCTAAGAAATGCGACAAGTGAATATTCTTCATATATAAAAAGCTCTCATAAATCGGTAAGAAAAATAACACAAAGACAAACAATTATAACATATGTATCATATACATTCAATAAACATTAAACTACCAACGTCACTGGTGATCAAAGAAATGCAAATCAAAATGAGACAACATTAATTGTCCATCAAATTATCAAAAACTTTAAATATGAGAATACATACAATTGGCAAAGGGGCAGGGATGTGGGTATTCATTTACTTATGTAAAAGTACCAACTGGTAAGACTTTTCTGAGAGGTAGTTTGGCAAATTATATAAAAAGTCTTTAAAAATCTCTATTGTTTGACTCAATATTTCTACTTATAAGAATTTATCATTTTAATAAGAAAAGAGAGACACAGTTGGGCAACCACAGTGAAATGAACAACAAAAAAAAAAGAATTTATCCTATAGGGACAATTAGAAAAATGCACCTGTTTATGAATGAGAGCTTTCAGTACTATTGTATTAAAAGTCTAATTAGTCTACTAAACTCTGGCATATTTATGTGCTAGAATACAACTCAACATTAACATTATGTTTGAAAAATATACTGTTCATGTTTTATTAGCACAAAACAAGATACAATCCCACATGGCCTCAATCATATGTTTGTATAGACATATATACTGTTTTTTAATGTTGTGGGGTACAATTCAGAGTTAGGTATACAAATGATCATTGTGTAGGTAAAGTTTGGGCCTCACTTTGGTCCCCACTTCACCTGGTTTGAGATCAGATATCCCTATTTATGAGGTATGCCCCTCTCCCTCCCCTGGCAGTTTCCCACTACTTCCAATCTCTTTCTTATAGTATTATGATAATTGTTCAGGGTCCGGTTTATGTAGACATAAATACTTTATGCATTCATGCTCATGTCTACACATGCACAGAAAAATACTGAGAGGGCACATAAAAATACTCTAACATAGGGATCTTTGGGAGATAGAATTTCTTGTTATTTTAAATTTTCTTATTTTCTGTATTTTTCAAATTGTGTTCAGTAACTTAAATCAGAAAATACACATATTTACCAAAAGGCAACTATAAGATACTCTAAATGAGCTCATAGCTCCTGTCTTGGGTGAGTTCTACTCCAAGCCTCATCAAAGAGAATGGCTGAATTCTGGCAATCCTCAAAAAATTTCTTTTGTAAGAATAGGAATGATACTGGTAGAGTAAAAAAGACAAAATTTTACCCAATTTTCCAAGATGAGAAGGCAGAAAGCTCTATAAGTCACAATAGAGTTTAGTGGGTTTATAACCAATTGAATAACTGCCTGCATACCCAAACTTCTTATTAACTCAACCATGTTAGCTGCAGAGGAACCTTGGCTTCGTTTAGTTTAGCAATTTCCAACAGATCCTTGGATGTAGATATTGATAGCTTATAGATGATATTTACAAATATTATAAAGCTAGGAGAAAAATAAACTATACTAAAGATTATAAGGACACAATTATAGCCAGGCTCGGTGGCTCAGCCTGTAATCCCGCGCCTTGGGAGGCTGAGGTGAGTGAATTGCCTGAGCCTGCGTGTTCAAGACCCACCTGGGCAATTTGGCGAGACCTCATCTCTACAATAAATCAAAAAATTAGCCAGGCATGGTAGCGTGCACCTGTAGTTTCAGCTACTTGGAAAGCTGAGGCAGAAGGATCGCTGGAGCCCAGCAGGTCGAGGCTGCGGTGGCCGGGAGCCGCCACTGCACTCCAGTCTGGGCAACAGAGTGAGACTCCGACTCAAAAAAAAAAAAAAATAAGGACATACTTATTATTCGAAAGGAAGAGTTACTGAACTGAAAATATGAAGATAAAGCTTAATGGAGCTAGTACAAAATTCTGGACTTAGGTCCAAAAGGTCAATGTTCTTAGTGGAAGAACAGAATGAATGGTATGCATAAAAATGACTTGGGGGTTTTAAATGAGGGCTAGGTATATCCCAGGCAATTGTGAGATGCAACTGTCCTGAAGACCAGTTCCTGCTAAGGATGACTGAATAGAACATGTGGCTCAGAACAAGTGAAGTCATGGCTCAGCCCAGCTTTGCCCTGAGGCGTCCAGAACACAGCTGGGCAATGTGTTCTCAGATTGACATTGAATCCTTCGACTTTGATCAAAAGACAGTGATGGGAAGGGAAGGCTGGCTCACCTGCTATAAGAATTTTTGAACTGAGGGTGTTTGGTCCAAATAAGAGAAAAGGCTCAGGAGGTGCTCAGGGATTAGGCTTTGCTCTGGGTGGTCTCAAAGGGGTCCAAATGGGGTTCACCAAAAGGTAAGTCTTTGTAATGGATTATCTGATCTGTGAAGAAGAAACAGTCTGGATGGGTCACTTAGGTGAGTATCGCACCCACATGGCCTCCAAGATCTTTTCAGTGAGCAAGTTACCTGAAATTCACATAAATAAGAGCTCTAGTGTTATATACACCTAGAAGCCAAGTGATTTCTGGTCTATAATTACCAAAATACAGGTGGAGTAAGTGATCTGTTAAATCGACACTTGCAAAGCCTTTACTATGGTTCTTCCTTAGTTTCAAGAGGGGAAGACATGACAAAAGTATATAACAAATGCTCTCTTAGGTTTCTCCCTTCATGAAAACCAAGCCCCACATTTCAAGTGATAAACTGGATAGAGGAACGGACTATCTTATAAGTGGCTTGTCTGTCTCTGGCTTTTATTGAGTTTCATTCCACATAATTTCTTTTAAAAAGTTTCACAAAATACAGATGTCATCAGGTCGGTCATCTGCACAAAATTCTTCACTAGTTCCTCAGTGTCCAGAGGAACGACGTGGCCCTCCCTTCTTTTAGTCAAGCATCCAAGGCCTGGCACAGTCTGTACCGATGCCCGCCCCCCGACACACACACACACAACCCCTCAGCTTCAGGCACATGGGACAGAATCCTCTTTGCCCCCTGCCCAAGCACTTGCAGCACATTCTTAGAAGCACACATCTGCTTCTGGTATGTGCCTGCCTGAAGACCTTCTTGCCCTGCCCTTCTCTCCACCAAGCTGGTCCTCAGCTTCCCTGAAGGCTGACACCATCCCGCTGCAGCCCATGGTCCCTTTTAGGCAACTGACTAAGAATACCAAGGCAGCATATGCTCTTTCAGGGAGGCTGTAAATCCCTCAACTTTGTATGCTGCTCCCCAACATAGGCCCTGCTAACAAATGTCTGGCAGGGAGGGCACAGATGTGGCAGTGCAGCCACAGAGATCTGGGAAGGTCATTAAGTAGAATAATATCCCAGAAGGGTGTGTATGCTGTTCTGTTCTCTATTATCCTGCTTGCTTGTACCTTTCAGATCGTTGGCAATTTATGGTGCAGCAAAAATTCCATTAGAACAGGCTACATGAAGGTGTTCAAATTATGTCATGGTTCTGGAATTTGGGAGTGTTGAGGGCAATTCCAAAGGAAAGAGCCACTGGCCAGGAATCTGGCAGTTTCCATTCGAGTGGAATTTGCTTGGTAATGTCATTAAGAGGAACACAGTTGGCTAGTCTTGAGGTTGTCCATAAAATGAAGTGATAAATACCTGGACAAAAATTGTAACTAGAGTTTGTAAAAGTTAAATATAGCCCTTCTAGTATATAATTTGAGTATAGGTTATATAGCTGAGTGTGACCAACGAATGAGAATTTGACTCCATAGGATCAGAGACCTTCAACAGCATAGTGGTGTGTGTAGCCAAAAGCAAGTTACTATTAGATGACGTAGCCCATGATGCTAAACACTGACTACATATTTGTATTTTGTGTATAAACATGACAGTCTCTCTTCCGTTACTCTGAGGAATCTTTGATAATTCGCATGTGAAATTAAAGGCATCTTATTCATTCAGTTATTTATTATTCTCTGTAAAATGAGTTAGGAATTTGTCCCCGTGAATAATGTTAGCCATAATAGCTAATTTACTCCTATTCATTGGCAGTAATAAAAATGTACAAGGGGAGGCAGAAACATTATTATTTCTTGCTTGAAGTGCAATTTCATGTGGTGAGAAAAACATGTTAATATGCTGCAAAGTGCTACAGGAATTTAGTTCTCAAAGGAATGGCGGTATTAAATGTATTCTGACAAGAAGGAGCCTCGGAAGGGAAACATTTATCTTCATAAAGTCATTAAATTTACTGAGCAGCATCACATTCTTCCTGCAATCTGCTCACTCCATTAAAGGCGAAGCTGTGGAACTGGCTCTGTCACATGAGAGGCCCCTGCATTTCTGAAAAGAGAAGAATGGGGTTTCTTTCCCCGAATAATGCGTTTCCCCCTCAAAACCAACAAGCTCTAACTCAGATACACACATGGGTGCTCTTCTGCCTCCTTCCAAAATAAATAAATGGAGGTACTGACAAGAGTCTTCCTTTCCCCCACGATCAGATGATTCTCTGACTACAGATGAGAAAACATTTTGCAGAGCCTCCTGGTTTCACTGTTCCAGGAGACTCTTGGCTCTGAGGGTGTTTTTCTATGCTGCTAAGACGGAGCCCAGGCAGCTCACACAGGTCAGGATCAGCATGATGGCATGAATTGTTCTGCAGAGAGGTTTTTTTTGGTTTGTTTTCTGTTTGTTTTTGGTCGGGGTGTGTGTGTGTGTGTGTGTGTGTGTGTGTGTGTGTGTGTGTGTGTGTGTGTGTGTGTTTCTTAATCAAGTTATGCTTATCCATATACAATAGCATGCATTGGTGTTCTTGAAAACCGCAGAGACAAGGTTTTGGTTCCTTGGAGTCAAGCATATCCCTTGTGTTTTTCAACAGGAAGATGTTATTAATGAACTAAAATCACCAAGAAACGCAAACAGACTTCAGAACCACAGCCATGCTGTCAGCTTGGACACATGGCAGGGAATTAAAACAAAGGGAATAGTTTTGAATAAATCATAATAACATTTCCACTTACCTAATACCTTTCTTCCCAACACTTTGCAAACAGCTATTGTTCTGGAAATGAGGACAAATACCTTATCTGAGTTGGTGTTATGAGAACGAATGCAATTTCAAATGCAGTTCAGGAGAGGATGGGGGCATAGAGCACAAAATAAAAATATTAAATTAAGAAGAGGTGCTGTGGATAGTGATTTGAAAATCTCAGTTCAAGTTTATCTAGGGAAGAAAATGGCTTGAACTGAACCAAGAGAGATAAGTCTCCCTCCACACTGCAATGCAAGCCACAGCTGGGGCTGTCTAAAGACAAATATAGAAGAGTCGAACCATTTGTTTGATGACACGAAAACCAGACCTTTTAAAGGAACTGACTATGAGCTCCAAGAGGTCAGAGACAACATCTTTTTTCATCCCTACTGTAGTACCAGCACCTAACTCATAGAAGGCATTTCATCAATATTTGTTAAATAAAGTAATGGATGCATAGATAAACTGCTCAATTTTGCTCTGGAGGTATACAGAGTCAGATGGATAAATGAATAATCTTGTCTTTCAAGCAATATTGGTCTGTCCAAAGTAGACTGCATTGTATCAGCGGGTTTCATCCTGACATGTTTAATCAGGTGCAGACAAACTGTGGTGACCCATTCCCAAATTTCTGATTATCCATTCTGAGAGAAGACTGATATTTGTTGTGTTTATCATGTGTTAATTACTTAACCTGCATTTTCATTAAATCCTTAAAACAGCCCATTTTACAAATGAGAAATCTCAGAAATGTTAAGTAATTTGCCTAAGAACATACAGCTAGTAACTTCTAGAACAGTACCTACCACTCATCTCATCCAACATGTAACATATTGGATAGGATATGACACCTATACAATATGTGGTATCAGCATACCAGACCCTGTTTTCAAGTGCCAGTTTGATCACAGTGAATGAGACAGCACAGTCCTTGCCTTCCTGAAGCCAATGGTCTAGAGTTGAAGACTGTCACTAAACAATTAATAACCCAATTAATCACATAGCTACTCTGGTGATAAATACTACAAAGAAGGAGCATACAGTGGTATGAGAAAAAACAGCAAATGGAAGAAATCTTATTTTGTGCAAGGATTACAGAGGCTTCCTTGACAAAGTAACATTTGAGCAATAATTTAAGGATCAATAAGAATTAACTAGATGGGATATCTGGCAAGATGGTGATGTAACAGGTCAGACTGTAAGAGTCTCTGCAAAAGCGAGTGCCCATAAAGACTCTCTGCATGAGTGGTTGTGTGTTGGTGGATGAGTGAAAGCCCACCTGAGGGGAGACTTGGGTTCACGAACCCAGGGCTCTCCTCTGGAGGTGACTGCAACCCCCCACCACCCTGAGATTGGAGCCACAAGAGCACAGGATCATTTGCTGTTCTCGGGGCTCTCCTGAGAAAAGGTTGTGGAATACACCTGATCCTCATCACTACCTGGCATCTGGGCCTCACCATCACCTGTGACAGCAGAGTACCAGGAGCCCTGGATCCGTGGAGAGAGAGCAGGTCAGGGAGTTATGGAAAGGAGCCCCACCACCAGTGAGGAAATGCTGACTAGAACCATTTTCTCTGTCCCAGGACCAGGCAGAAGCCAGAGATCTGCATTTCCTGACCCATCTCCACCAATCATCCAACCTGGGACCTAGAGGTTATTTCATCAAACTTAGAGAGACAGATGACTCTTGTCACACATCAGAATGGGCACAAACACATCAGATCTGAGTGGGAGTGCAGATCTGATCTACCCTCCTCCCACAGTAGTCCATGAGGCATCTGACCCATGTTGAGAGTAACCCTATCAACCTGCACTGAGAGCAGAGGGGAGGGGCTGGAGACCAGAGCTGAAAAGAAGTTGAAATTATAGGAACAGCCTCAGAGCAAGTTTTGGGTTTTTTGTTTGCTTGTTTTTTGTTTGTTTGCTTGATTGCTTCTTTTCTTTGTTTTTTGTTTTAGTTTGTTTCCCTCTCCCTCTTTCTTTCTGCTTTTGATTATGTTTTTGTACTTGCTTTGTTTCTATTATTGTATTGCTGGTATTTTTTAGACATACTGTTCGTGTATGGGCATTTTTGAGGAAGAGTACATCAACAGGGTTTTGTTTTTTTTTTTGTCCATTTGTGTGTTTGTATGACTGTATGTTGTGGGTTTTTTTTAATCTTTCCTGTCTTTGTTTGTGATTCTTTTCATATGTTAGTTGGTACACCTGTCTATTTTCCCTCTTCTTCTTCTCTCCACCTTCCTCTCATTCCCCTCCTTCCTTTTTTCATTCTTTTCATTTTTCTTACCTCATTTTTCTTTCAGGGGGCAAACCTATACCCCCACTGCATGGACAGATTGTAAGGCAGTGGGAAGTAAGTTCCAAGGGGCCCACATTCCTGTCAGGGGATACTGGGATCTGCAAATAGTTTCTGAATCACAGCTCCCCACTCAATTAAATCTCAAAACTGCAAAAAATACAGCCCCCCCCCCACACACACACACACAAAGTCCAGCTTCAGAATTCAACAAAGCCCGGGGATACACATAAGGAAGAATAAGAGATTGAGCAAACATAAGTAAAAGTTACCCCCCCATCCCTGAACAACAGAATTAAAGAAGAGGTAAAAAAAAAAGGGGGGCTAGGGGAAGGAAAACCTACACAAATGAAGAAGAAACAAAGGAAGATTATGAGTCTCACACAGACCCCTGGGAGGTCAGTCCCTGAGAATACAGACTCCAGAACTCAAACAATGAAGAGCCCCCAGAATGACTGGTCTCAAATCACAAACTCAGATATCAAGATACTAATAGAGATAATCAATAGAAATGAGGACAAACAAGAAGAAAAAATGAAGGAGCTGATAATTGAGATAACAGCAATAAAGAATACAGTGAATGAAACAACAAATTGATAATCTTGGAAAGCAGAATTAACCAAGCAGAAGAAAGAATCTCAGAGTTTGAGAATCAAAATATGGAACTCACCAAAACTGTTAAAAACATAGGAAAGAAGCTTTAAAAGACAGAACAAAACCTCCAAGAGATGAGTGATTATTTCAAGAGGCTGAATCTGAGATTAATTGGAATCCCTGAGGCAGATAAAGAGAAAGAGGCTACCCTGGACAAACATTCCATGAAGTTAACCAAGAAAATTTCCCTCATCTCATCAGTGACATGACCACTCAAACACAAGAGTTTTGGGAAACCCCTGCAAGACAAAAAATGAGAAGACCAACTCCTAGACACATAGTAATTCACCTACACAAAGTAGGTATAAAAGAAAAAATCCTAAAGGTAGCAAGAGAAAAAGGTCAGACTACCTATGGGAAATACCAGTTAGAATAGCAGCAGACTTATCTATAGAAATACTTAAGGCTAGGAGGACTTGGAGCCCAACCTTCAAAGTTCACAAAGATAAACAATTTCAACCAAGAATTACCTAACTTATGCTGCCTCCAGACCAGCTCTACAAGAAACACTTAAGAAAGTATTAAAGCCAGGCTCGGTGGCTCAGTCTGTAATCCCAGCACTTTGGGAGGCCGAGGTGAGTGGATTGCCTGAGCCTGCGGGTTCGAGACCCACCTGGGCAACTTGGCGAGACCTCATCTCTACAATAAATCAAAAAATTAGCTGGGCATGGTAGCACGCGCCTGTAGTTTCAGCTACTTGGAAGGCTGAGGCGGAAGAATCGCCGGAGCCCAGCAGGTCGAGGCTGCGATGGCTGGGAGCAGTCATTGCACTCCAGTCTGGGCGACAGAGTGAGACTCCAACTCAAAAAAGAAAACAAAAAACAAAAAAGAAAGTATTAAACACAAAGGAAAGGAAAAAAAAAAAAGAATGACAATGCCCTGCCCTTCACAAGAATGCAGGAAAAAGATTGAAAACACATATGAATAAACCCAAAAATCAAAAGAAAGACAACAAACAAACAAACAGCAGCAGCAACAACAAACTCTATAAGAACTACATGATAGGGATAAACCCTCACATCTCAATAATTAGCCTGAATGTGAATGGACTAAATGCACCACTGAAAAGATATAGACTGGCAAAATGGATAAAATATCATGAGGCAACAATACATTGTCTCCAAGAGACTCATCTCACCAGAAAGGACACTCACAGACTCAAAGTAAGAGAATGAGAAGCAAAATTTCAGGTGAGTGGAACACAAAAGAAAGCAAGAACCATGATCTTAATATCAGACAAAATACCCTTTACGCTATCAAAAATTTAAAAAGATATGGAAAGTCACAACATAATGATTAAAGGTTCAATCCATCAACAAGAAATATCCATCCTAAACATATATGCACCCAATACGGGAGCACCAACTTTCATAAACTAGCATCTAGGTAAACTTTAAAAGATATTGACTCAGCCGGGCTCGGTGGCTCAGCCTGTAATCCCGCGCCTTTGGGAGGCTGAGGTGAGTGGATTGCCTGAGCCCGCGGGTTTGAGACCTGCCTGGGCAGCCTGTAATTCCGGCTACTTGGAAGGCTGAGGCGGAAGGATCGCCGGAGCCCAGCAGGTTGAGGTTGCGGTGGCCGGAAGAGGCCACTGCACTCCAGTCTGGGCGACAGTTTGAGACTCCAACTCAAAAAAAAAAAAAGAAAAAGATATTGACTCTAACACTATCATAACTGGGGGCTTAAATACCCCACTCCCAACCCTGGAGAGATCATCAAAACAAAAAAATCAACAAGGAGATCTGGAAACTCAATGTGACACTTGACCAAATGGACTTCATTGATAACTACAGAATACTCCACCCAACAACCACAGAATATACATTCTACTCAACACAACATAGAATGTACTCTAAGATCGACCACTTCCTCAGTCATAAATCAAGCATAAACAAATTCCAGAAGATTAAAATATGGCCATGCACCTTCTCAGATCAAACTGGAATGAAAATAAGTATCAACACCAACAAAGTTCCCCCCAAACCCACAAAGGTATGAACACTAAATAGCATGATGCCTAATAACTCCTGGATCAATATGGAAATCAAAACAGAGATTAAAAGATACCTGGAAACAGGCTGGGCTTTGTGGCTCAGCCTGTAATCCCAGCACTTTGGGAGGCCGAGGCAAGTGAATTGCTTGAGCCCACAGGTTCAAGACCTGCCTGGGCAATTTGGCACAACCATATCTCTACAATAAATCAAAAATTAGCCAGGCATGGTAGCACTCACCTGTAGTTCTGGCTACTTGGAAGGTTGATGTAGAAGGATAACCAGAGACCAGCAGGTCGATGCTAAGGTGGCCATTAGCATGCCACTGCCCTCCAGCCTGGGTGACAGAGTGAGAGTCCAACTCAAAAAAGCAACAGAAAGGTACCTGGAAGCAAATGAAAATGAAGAAACATCTTAGCAAAGCATGTGGGATGCCATGAAAGCAATACTAAGAGGGAATTCATATCTCTACGAACACACATGAGGAAAATGGAAAGATCACAAGTAAACACCCTAACAAATCACCTAAGGAAGCTGGAAAAGCAAGACCACCAAAACCCTAACTTCAGCAGAAGAATTCAGATCATAAAACTAAAAGCCCAAGTTCAGGACATAGAAGACAAAAAGATAATCAAAAAATCAATAAAAGAAAAAGTCGGTTCCTTGAAAGACTAAACAAGATTGATGGACCCCCTAGCCAAATGATCAAGAAAAAACCCAAATAAACACAATCAGAAATGCAAAAGATCAAGTCACAACTAATCCTGAAGAAATACAAAAGATGATCAGAGACGACTATGTACACTTCTATGGAAACAAACTGGAAAAACTAAAGAAAATGGAGGACTTTCTGACATCACACAACCTCCCAGGTTTAAACAAGAGG
Source organism: Carlito syrichta (assembly GCF_000164805.1). NCBI lineage: Eukaryota > Metazoa > Chordata > Mammalia > Primates > Tarsiidae > Carlito > Carlito syrichta. Next base: position 182,968 of record NW_007259260.1, read on the forward strand.
AAATCAAGACCCTAAATAGACCAGTAACAACCCAGAAAATCGACTATGTCATAAGAAAACTATCTACAAAAAAAAAAAAAAAATCCCTGGACCAGATGGTTTTCCAGCAGAATTCTGCAAAACATACAAGGAGGAACTGACACCAATCCTACTGAAAGTATTCCAGGCAATAGAGAAAGATGGAATTATCCCCAAATCATTTTATGAAGCTAACATCACATAGATACTCAAGCCAGGTAAAGACCCAATAAAGAAAGAGAACTACAGGTCAATATCCTTGATGAACATACATGCTAAAATTTTCAACAAGATCCTAGCAAACGGGATTTAATAGCACATCTCAAAAATCATCCACCAGGACCAAGTAGGCTTCATCCCTGGGAAGCAGGGCTGATTCAACATTTGCAAGACCATAAATGTAATTAAGTACATCAACAGACATAAAAACAAAAACCACATGATTATATCATTAGATGCAGAAAAAACCTTTGATAAAATCCAGCACCCCTTCTTGATAAAAACCCTCAAACATCTATGCATAGATGGAACATACTTCAAAATAGTAACAGCCATCTACAAGAAATCCACAACCAGCAAACTGCTAAACAGACAGAAATTTGAACCATTTCCCCTGAAAACCAGAATGAGACAAGGATTCCAACTCTCACCCTTTCTTTTCAACATAGTTTTGGAAGTCTTAGCCAGAGCAATCAGAGAAGAGAAGGAGATCAGGAGTATACAAATAGGAAAAGAGGAAGTCGAGCTATCCTTCTTTGCAGATGACATAGTGCTATACCTCAAAAACCCAAGAGAATCTGTCAAAAACCTCCTTGCACTGATAAAGGACTTTGACAACGTCTTAGGATATAAAATAAATGTACAAAAGACAGTCACATTTCTATACACCAACAATAAACAAACAGAAACCCAAATAAAAAGCACAATCCCATTCACAATAGACACACACACACACACACACACACACACACACACACACACACACACACAAATGAAGTACCTTGGCATTTTCCTAACCAGAGATGTAAAAGACCTTTACAACGAAAACTGCAAAACTTTGCTCAGCTGGGCTCGGTGGCTCAGCCTGTAATCCCGCGCTTTGGGAGGCTGAGGTGAGTGGATTGCCTGAGTCCGTGGGTTTGAAACCCACTTGGGCAACTTGGTGAGACCTCATCTCTACAATAAATCAAAAAAAAAATTAGCCAGATGTGGTAGCACACACCTGTAGTTCCAGCTACTTGGAAGGCTGAGGAGGAAAGATCGCCGAAGCCCAGCAGGTCGAGGCTGCAGTGGCCAGGAGCAGCCACTGCACTCCAGTCTGGGTGACAGAGTGAGACTCCAACTCAAAAAAAAAAAAAACATTGCTCAGAGAAATCAAAGATGACACAAAGAAATGAAGAAATATTCCACGCTCATGGATTGGAAGAATCAACATTGTTAAGATGTCCATCCTACCCAAGGCAATCAACAGATTTAACGCAATACCCATTACGTTACCAGTAGCATTCTTCAGAGACCTGAAAATGACTCTACAGGAATACATAAAGAAACATAAAGAACAACAAATAGCCAAAACTATCCTTAACAAAATAGACGAAGCAGGAGGTATCACACCTCCAGATTTTAAACTTTACTATAAGGCTACAAATCAAAGCAGTCTCATATTGGTACAAGAACAGGCATATAGACCAATGGAACAAGATCGAAATTCCAGAAGCAAAACCTCAATTTCTCAACAAACTCATCTTTGACAAAGCCTCTAACAACAACCACTGGAGAGAGGAGAAACTATTCAGTAAATGGCGCTGGGAAAACTTGCTGAGCACATGCAGATTATTAAAACAAGACCCCTACATATCATCATACACAAAAGTCAATTCTAAATGGATCAAAGATCTAAACGTAAAACCTCAAACTAAGTTTTTGAAAACACAGGAGACACCCTTATGGAAAATGGGACTGGCAACCAATTCCTGATCAAAACCCCAAACACCCATGCCATAAGAGTTGAGATAGACAAGTAGAATCTCATCAAATCAACGACCTTCTGCAAAGCCAAAGAAACCATCAAGAGAGCAGGGAGATAGCCCACAGACTGGGAAAAAATATTTGCCAACTGTATGTCTGACAAATGCCTAACATCTAGGATCTACAAGGAACTCAAATGTGCCAAAAAGAAAAAAACAAACAGCCCCATTACAAAGTGGGCAAAAGATATGAATAGACACTTTTCAAAAGAAGACATACAAGCAGCCAATAGATACAAGAAAAAATGCTCAGTCTCACTAGTCATCAAATAAATGCAAATTAAAACCACACTGAGATACCACCTAACTATAGTCAGGATGTCCAACATCAATAACTCAAAAAACAATAGGTGCTGGGAGAGGATGTGGGGAAAAGGGAACACTTCAACACTGTTGGTGGGAGTGCAAACTAATATAACCTCTGTGGAAAACAGTTTGGCAATCCGTAAAAGGTCTAAAAATCGACATTCCATATAACCCTACAATTCCCCTACTGGGAATATACCCAGAGGAACTCAAATCACTCTATGAAAAAGATACCTGCACACATATGTTTATTGCAGCATTGGTCACAATAGCAAAAACATGGAAACAACTGTGCTGCCCATCGAAAAAGGACCCGATTTTTAAAATGTTGTATATACACACGATGGAATATTACACAGCCATAAAGAAGGATAAAACTATGAACTTCACAGCAACTTGGATGAATTTAGAGTCTATAATGCTGTGATCTGTCACAGAAACAAAAAACTGAGTATCGCATGTTCTCACTCATAAATGGACCTTGAACAATTATCATAATACTATAAGAAAAGGATTGGCAATATTGGGAATCTGCCGGGGGGGACACACCTCATCAACAAGGTTACATGCATAATGAACATTTGTAAACTTATCCTTGAATTGTACCCCATGTCTTGAAAATTAAAAATTAAAAAGAATTAATTAGATAAAAAGAGCAAAAGGCAAAAGGGAAGGGTTCCCCTTGTCAATGTGTCATGTCAACGAGAGGCACAGAAGCAGAAAGAAATATATAACTTTTGAGAAACCAAAAGGCATCCTGTGTGACTGGAAGACAGAGAATGAAGGGACAAGTCACCCAGGATGAGGCTTAGTTAGATAGGCAAAAGAAACCATATAGTTGGTATTAGGGATTTTCCTAATAATAATATAAAGACATTGAACAGTTTTAAGCAAGGAGGAAAGGAACCTGATAAGGTCTGCCTTAATAAGAGTCACTTCTGCCAATTTATGGAGTACAGATTGAAAGTAGGTAAGAAGAAGAGCTGAGAGATGACTTGAAAAAACAGGATAATTGTCCAAATGAGAGATTAAATGGCTTGAGTTGACAGAAAAAATGAGAGTAGGTGGACATAGGAAAAAGATATTTAGGAGGTGTAATCTACAGGGTTAGGTGGTAGATTGGCTGTGGGGAGCCAGGGAGTAGGAGGTGTCAAGAACGAGTTTCAGATTCTGGAATGAGTGACTGAATGGATGTCTACTAAGAGAGGCCTTGGAAGAAAGAACATTTTAGCTAGCTGGCACATAGTTACTCTTTATTCCAGCAGGAAAACCTTTTTTGACTCAACCCCTGAAAGTTCCACCCTTGGCTGGGAATTTGCATCAATTTTAGAGGTAAAGCATCATTCTCATTTTAGGAAGACATCTGAATTGATCAATGGGAACTCAGAAGACATTTCACAAGAAGACTAGTGCCCATCTAGGTTATAGATGAAGAGGCTTTTCTCTAAATATCATGCTCATTGGGTGGCTAAAGCATCCCTGTTGCACCACCAGGTTTTCCTTCAGCACCAAGCTCAGTTAATAGAATATGAAAACAAGACACTAGTGGTGGGACCAAGTATTTGTCTAAGCCTCACATAGTCTGTACAATGATTTTCAAAAGACCTTTGAAACTGTCAAGTGAATGGCGGCATTTTAGAATATCTGTCCTCCATAACTGATCTGGCAAACCACCAGCCCTTCCGAAGTCCCACCATGGAGAAAAAGGCAGAAGTTGTTTCAAAAAATGGACTATGCAGAGCTCAATGTTCAACAGCCCAATGAGTTTGTAAGACAATCTATCAATAGAGAACAAGTTGAGCAATCTTTGCCTAAATGGAATGATAGTGGGATAGCCCTTCAAAGAGGTACTTGTTTCCATAAAGCAAGCTCATTTGCTGTTAGCACTATTGTATTAAGCATTTATTAATGAGTCAGGAAGAGAATCTGACCCAATCCCAGGCAGAGATATTTATAGCATGATTATTTCTACATACACAACATGTCCAAATAAAGAAAATTCATTTATTCATCAAATACTGATATGAAAATAGAAAATGAAATGTTCAAAAGACTCCCTTATCATGTTTGAGCAACATGGCTGTTATCCTGCAGACCCTCTGATCCCCAGCTCTCATTGCCTCTGCAGCCTTAGGTGGGAAACATTTTGGACTTCTTTATCTGTCTTTCTAGGGTTGGTTTCCCCTCGACTCTCAACTCCAAATGCTTTTATAAGGTCAGTGTTCCCCCACAATTTTAAAAACAAGATTTCCTCAGTTTCTTAGAACTCTTCCAGATGGGTGGCCACAGCCAGGAATAAGATCTGAATAGCCCACTGGTAGCCTTGGAAGCTAGCACTACTTTTACTAATAGTAGGTACAGACATACAAATGCATATATGTGAACACAGCCCCCTGCCATTCACATGCACATGCTCCTCCCAATCATCTTAATCTTGGGTCACACATATGGGACACTACAGATCTCACTCAGGTTCATGTTCTCCAAGGATGCAGAACTTGTGGCACCATACTCTTAAGCTAGCTCAGCTACCTAGACCCAGATGTGCCTAAGGTACCAGACCCACAGTAGCTGTGTATCCTAGGAGAAGTTTTACAATGTGAATATTTAATGGGTCAGGCCATAATGGCCACAGATTCCACTACTGCTGATGGTAAGGCAGAAGAAGAAGTCTCCTCTGAAGCAGTTCCTGTGCCAGTGGCAATGCTGGGACAAGTATGTGGCAGACAGACCTTAAGGTGAACCGTAATTATTCTCATCTTCTGGTGCTTATGTCTTTGAGTATGGGTGATAAAAGTTTGTCTTGTTTCTTTTTTTATTATTTTTTATTTTTAAAAATTTTAGTTTTTTATTTTAAAATTGCGGGGTACAATTCAGGGTTAAGTATACAAATATTCACTGTGTAGGTACCCTTGTTGATGAGGTGTGCCCTCCCTTCCCCAGGCAGATTTCGACTAGAAAGATGTTTTTATATTTTTTATTTTTTTAAATGTATTCGGGTTCTCTATTTTATTCTTGATTTTTTAAATTTAATTTTTATTATAAAGATGTGGGATACATTTCAGGTTTAGGTATACAAACACTGATCATACAGATACCCTTGTTGATGAGATATGCCAATCCCTCCCCTAGCAGTTTCCCTCAACTGCCAATCCCACCCCTCCTCCCCTGACAGTTTCCCACTACTGCCAATTGCTTTCTTATAGCATTATAATTGTTCAAGGTCCACTTATGAATGAGAACATATGGAACTCTGCTCTTTGTTTCTGTGATAAATCACTGAGTACGATCGACTCCAAATCCATTCAAGTTGCTGCAAAGTTCATATGTTTGTCCTTCTTTATGGCTGCATAATATTCCATCGTGTCTATGTACCACATTTTTGTATCCAGTCCAGCTTTGATGGGCAACACAGTTGGTTCCATGTTTTTGCTATTGTGAATAGAGCTGCAACAAACATACATGTGCAGGTATCTTTTTGGTAGAATGATTTGAGACCCTCCGGGTATATCCCCAATAGGGGAATTGCTGGGTCATATGGAAGGTCAATTTCTAGTTCTTTCGGGAATTGCCACACTGTCTTCAAAAGAGGCTGCACCAGCTTGCATTCCCACCAGCAATTAGAAGCGTTCCTTTTCCTTCACATTCTCGCCAGCATCTGTTGTTGTTTGTTTTATTAATGATGGCCATTCTTACTGGGGTTAGGCGGTATCTCAGTGTGGTTTTGATTTGCATTTCTCTGATGATGAGTGAGGCTGAGCATTTTTTCATGTGTCTGTTGGCTGCCTGTATATCTTCTTTTGAGAAGTATCTATTCATGTCCTTTGTCCACTTATTAAAGGGCTGCTTGTTTTTGTTTTTTTGTTTTTTGCTTTCCTTTCAGCACGTTTGAGTTCCTTGTAGATCCTAGATGTTAGGCTACTATCGGATAAACAGTTGGCAAATATATTTTCCCATTCTGTGGGCTGTCTCCCTGTTTTCTTGACGGTTTCTTTTGCTTTGCAGAAGCTCGTTAATTTGATGAGGTCCCACTTGTCTATTTTATTTCTTAAGGTCTTCAGGGTTCTGAATAGGAATTGGTTCCCAGTTCCAATTTTCATAAGGGTGTCTCCTGTGCTTTCTAAGATTCTTATAGTTTGAGGTTTTACATTTAGGTCCTTGATCCATTTAGAGTTGATTTTTGTGTATGGTGATAGGTAGGGGTCCTGTTTCAATCTTCTGCATGCGGTCAGCCAGTTTTCCCAGCACTATTTTTTATTTATTTATTTATTTTTGAGTTGGAGTCTCACTCGGTCACCCAGACTGGAGTGCAGTGGCCGCTCCCGGCCACCGCAGCCTCGACCTGCTGGACTCCGGCGATCCTTCCGTCTCAGCCTTCTGAGAAGCCGGAATTACAGGCATGCGCTACCACGCCCAGTTGATTTTTTGATTTATTGTAGAGATGAGGTCTCGCCGCCCAGGTGGGTCTCGAACCCGCGGGCTCAGGCAATCCACTCACCTCAGCCTCCCAAAGGCATGGGATTACAGGCTGAGCCACCGAGCCCGGCTTCCCAGCACTATTTACTGAATAGGTTCTCCTCTCCCCAGTGGTTGTTGTTTGGAGGCTTTGTCAAAGATGAGTTGGTTGAGAAATTGAGGCTTTACTTCCAGAATCTCTATCCTGTTCCATTGGTCTACATGCCTGTTCTTGTACCAATACCAGGCTGTTTTGATTACTGTAGCCTTATAGTAAAGTTTAAAGTCTGGAAGTGTGATACCTCCTGCTTTGTTTCTTTTGCTACCGATTGTTTTAGCTATTTGTGGTAGTTTATGTTTCCATATGAATTTCTGTATTGTCATCTCCAGGTCTGAGAAGAATGTTGTTGATTGCTTAATGGGTATTGCATTGAATCTGTAGATTGCCTTTGGTAGGATGGACATCTTAACAATGTTGGTTCTTCCTATCCATGAGCATGGAATATTTTTTCCTTTTTTCTGTGTCTTCTTGGATTTCTTTAACATTTTTTGCAATTTTCATTGTGAAGGTCTTTCACTTCTCTGGTTAGGAGGATGCCGAGGTATTTCATTTTTTTTGGTGGCTATTGTGAATGAGATTGTCCTTTTATTTGGTTCTCTACCTGTTTGTTGTTGGTGTAGAGGAATGCAACTATCTTTTGCACATTTATTTTGTACCCTGAAACCTTTCCAAAGTCCTTTATCAGTGCAAGCAGGTTTTTGACAGATTCTCTTGAATTTTCAAGGTATAGGATCATATCATCAGCAAAGAGGATAACTTGACCTCCTCTTTTCCTCTTTGGATATCCCTGATTTCCTTCTCCTGTCTAATTGCCTGAGCTAGGACTTCCAACACAATATTGAACAACAGGGGTGAGAGTGGGCAGCCTTGTCTTGTTCCAGTTTTCAGGGGAAATGATTCTAGTTTCTGACCATTTAGCAATATGCTAGCTGTGGGTTTGTCGTAGATGGCACTTACTATTTTGAGGTATGTTCCTTCCATACCTAGGTGTTTGAGGGTTTTTATCAAGAAGGGATGCTGGATTTTATCAAAAGCTTTTTCTGCATCTAATGAGACAATCATGTGGTTCTTGTTTGTACATCTGTTGATGTATTTAATGACATTTGTGGTCTTGCAAATATTGAACCAGCCCTGTATCCTGGGGATGAAGTCTACTTGGTCAAGGTGAATGAAAACATCAACAAAACAAAAAGTTGTTTCTTTGAAAGAATTAACAAGATATAAGGGCCCCTAGCCAGAATGACCAAGAAAAAGAGAGAAACAGTCCAAATAAACGCAATCAGAAATACTAAAGATCAAATCACAACTGACCTCGAGGAAATACAAAAGATTATCAGAGATTACTATGTACACCTATATGGAAACAAACTTGAAAACCTAGATGAAATGGAGGACTTTCTGACATCACACAACCTTCCCAGGTTAAAACAAAAAGACATTGAGACACTAAATAGACCAATAACAACCCAGGAAATTGACTCTGTCATACGAAAAGTAACTACCAAATAAAGCCCTGGACCAGATGGCTTTCCAGCAGAATTTTACAAAATGTTCAAGGAGGAGCTGATATCAATCCTACTGAAAGTATTCCAGGCAATTGAGAAAGATGGAATTCTCCCCAAATCATTTTACGAAGCTAACATTACACTGATGCCCAAACCGGGTAAAGATCCAACAAAGAAAGCGAACTACAGGCCAATATCCCTTATGAACATAGACGCAAAAATCCTCAACAAGATTCTAGCAAATCGGATCCAAAAACACATCTCAAATATCATCCACCATGACCAAGTAGGCTTCATCCCCAGGATGCAGTGCTGGTTCAACATTCACAAGACTTGTTTCTAACCAATAGACTGTATCAAAGGTGATGGCATGTCACTTCCATGATTACCTTGTTATACAAGACTCCACCTCAGCTGACTGGAAGGAGAGAATCTCCTTTATGGCTTTATGAAGTAAGCAACCATGTTGAGTAAGCCCATACTAGGAAGGTCAACTGGCCCCCACCTGCAGCCAGCCAGAGGCCAAAGACCTCAGTCATATAGTCATAAGGAAATTTATTTCAGCCTTGTGAGTCCCTAATCAGAAAGCCCAGTTAAAGCTGTGTCCAGACCTCCGACCCACAGAAACTGTGAGATAAAAAGTGTGTTGTTTTAAGCTATTAAATTTGTGTTGATTTGTTTTGCAGTAGTAGAAAGTTAATATTAAGAAGTTGGAATCATAGGGTTTATGGGAAACAAGGAGTCCAGAATTAGCCATTCCAGGCAGACTTCAGGCTGTTTGGGAGAAGGAACGGGTAGGAGTAAGGGCAGGTAGAAGATGATGAAGATCAGAGCTAGAAAGATCCCAAAATCAAAGCAAAGCAAACACCCCAGTCCGCCATCTCAAGCTTTCCCTGCTTCCCAGTTTTGGATCAAATATGCACATGTTATTCCCTTCATTCAATCCAGAAATCCTGAGCTCTTATTATATGTCAAGTCCTTCTTAGATCCTGAGGGGAGAAAACATGAGAAAATCAATGTCATTGTTTCCTAGGGGTTCATGGCAAGAACTTCACTTTCAAAGGAAGCCAATTGACAAGGGACGCTTTGTTTAAAATGCATTCTCCTTGGCTCCACTCACAGAGGGCAGAACTGAGTCAGCCATATTGTAAACAAACATCTCAAGTGATTCTTCTGAGGTAGTCCAAGGACTATACTTCAAGATTAAACACTGACATATAGGATCATTGGGTGGGTTTTCAACAAAAGAATGACGTGATATGGCTTACATTTAAGAGGCTCATTTGGCTGCTGCACGGAAAATGAACTGATGAAGAACGTTCCTCCTGGTGGAGGGGACCACCAGGAGCTATGGCCATGGTACAGAACAGACATTAGTGGCTTGATCTGAGTTAAAAACAATGGGTTTGGAGAGCAATAGATGGATACAGGCTATGTAATGGAGATGAAGCCGATAGAACTCACTGTTGAGTTGAAACCAAGGAGTGAGAGATGGAAATATTGAGGATGATGCTATTATTATGATTATAATTATTAAAGTCACATGCTCTTTGCAATTGTAGTCATCCCACATCATAATACTCATGAAGGGGAAGGAACAGGTAAATATAAAATCAATCTGTTTTTCATCAAAATAATTTAAGTAACTGATTGAAACACATTGATTGCCTTAAATCAATGGGTGTATCCATCATCATGAATGAATCAATTGTTTAAATATCATTCCTCAGACAAAATAGCAAAAGTACTTGCTTGCTTATGAAGTGTATAATTTCAGAGACAGCTGCTTTATTCAAATTGTTTCAAACTGTTCATAAAATGTTTTAAGAAGTGCTCATAAAATTCTAAAGACTGCAAAACTGGGTATTATTTTCTATGTAGACCAGGAAATAAGTAAAGATGATATGATTACCATAGAAAAATTTCCTGAATGGAAAAGTCTGATTTGGGAAAAGCTAATTAATTTCTCTTTGGTACCTATTTGGTGTGTGTGTGTGTGTGCATGCATGTACATGCATGTGTTTAATTTTTCTTAATCTCACTTCAGTTTTACAATGACTCTGTGAGGTTGAAATCATTATTATTTCCATTCAACATTCAGTACTTAATAAAGATAATAGAATGTCAAATAAGTATTTAATAAATAATAATTTTCTCGTATCACCACTTCTACCCAAATAAGTCCCAATGAATTAAGGAGTTAAATTTTAGAAATAAAGCTTTTAAACAGTAGATAAAAGCAAAAGTAATATTTGTCAGATCACAGGATAAGGAAAGACTTTTTTAAACACTAGAAAATTGAAGACGCATAAAAAATACTAGTAAATTTTACTACAGATGTGTGTTTAAAATCTCTGTACACAAAAATCCTACAAAAATTTTAAAGAAACACATGACAGAATGGAAAAATATCTAGTCACATTAACACAGAGCTGATAACGTCTTCACAGTGTGGTGGCTGCTTTGGTATCAGACTGCTTCAAATGGCTTTGTCACTTACTAGCTGTGTGTCTTGGAGCAGGTTATATAGCTTCCCTGTTCTTATTTTCAGCATCTGTAAAATGAAAATAATAACAGTATCTACCTATTTGCATTTTATGAGGATTAAATGAGTTAATAAGTAAAAAGTGCTTAGAACTGGGTTTACCACACCTTAAATATTCAATGAATGTTATCGATCAGCCTTTGTACTATTATGATAATTACTATTCTAATGTATTAAGAAAATAATCATAATCTCAAAAACAGGCAAATCTCTAGAGAAACAATTTACAAAATGAGAAGTATAAATGGCCAATAAACAATTCTAATGTTCAGCGACACTAGTAATAAAAGAACTGAAAATGAAATGAGTAAGTAACATTTTTCACCCATCAATTTGAAAATAAAGCACATTTAATTATAATATTACCTATTGGCAAAAAATGTTTCCACAAAAACTGTGGAAATATTCACCTATACAGCTGGTCAGAGTAGAAACTGGTATAATATTTCTGAAAAGCAATTTAGCAATAAGTACCAATAACCCTAATAATGTTCATGCCTTTGATACTATGGTCTGAGTTCTAAGAATCTAGTCTAAGAAATGTATTGGATAAACCAATATCCATGTGCAAGGAAGTCCATTGTGGCATTTCTTCTAAAAACTTGAAAACAAGCTATATACTGGATAATAAAAGAAGATAAAATTATGATACCTCCATATATAAGACTATTATGTTGCTGCTAAAAATCACATTTGCAAAGAGTATTTCATGATATATGGAGATACGTGAGATACAATAAGTCAAATACACTATGACATTATCTATAGTTAAGTCTGGGAGGTGAGATCTTAAGTAAGTTTTATTTTCTTTTTCTGCTTATCTTCATTTATCACATTTTATACAATAATCATATATTATATCAAGAAAAAATAGTTAAAATACAGTTTCGTTTTGTGCTGGAATATTTGGGATATAAAAATAAATTACAGTGGCCCAGAGCAGATGAGAATTTATTAGATAAGGTTTCCCTCTTTATAATAAAATCTTAAGTTGATCTTAGGTCAAAGATCACCAAAGGTTATGGAGGAAGCCTTGACATTGATGCCTTCTTAGGGATCACATCTTCTCTGGAATCAGGGAAGAAAAGATAAATACCATGCTAGAAAAGGTTTGTCTTATGGCAACCTTCTTCCCAGCTTCCAGGCTTCTTCTCCTGTCTCCATGCTCACTCCCTTCTATCTTGCCCAATCTATCTAAAAATATTTATTTTGCCTCTATGTTGAAATTATTAAATCTACTCTTTGCTCTGTTGTTGGACTGGAGTTTGGACCTTATATCTTGACTGTTAATGGTGTAAGTTCTGTCTGCTATTGATCCAAGGAGGCTGTACATTGAATGATGTCCCTTGGAGGAATGAAAACAATATTGCTATAGTTTTAATGTGTCCTCTCCTAAATTCAGGTGTTGCCAATGTAATGATAGTAAGAGATGGGGTCTTTAAGAAGTGTTTAGGCCATGAAGAATAATCTCTTGTAAATGGAATCAAGGCCCTTACATGAGTAAAAGAGGCTTCAAGCAGCTTCAAATCACTTGGCTTTTTGTGTTCTGCCATGTAAGGACACAGAGCTCCTTTCCTCCAGAGGATGCAGAAACAAGGTGTCATCTATGAAGCAGAGAAACTCTTACTAAACAACTGAACCTGATGGTGCCTTGAACATGGGCTTCCCAGCCTCCAGAACTGTGAGAAAATAAAATTGTGTTCTTTATAAATTTCCCAGTCTCGAGTATTCTGTTACGGCAACACAAACAGACTAAGACAACTATATAGCTTCTCTCAGCAAAGAGATAGCCATTTGGCTACTGGGTAAGCACTTATATTCCATTTATGAAATTACCTAAATGTTTTCACTTCCCCAAGGAGCCTCCTAGAATAGACAAAACCTGGGTCAGGCTGGGACTAGGAAGGAGTGAGTGAGGCACCTGATGACTCCCTGAATTCCATGCCCTAGGTGCTTCGCTTACCACAGCCTAGTTCCTGCCCTACCTGAAACACAAGGATAACATTTGTCACTAACCAAAAAAGTTCAAGTGCTTAAAGTTAGAAAAAACATAGGCAGTAGACAACTTCTTTGTTTCATTTTTTTCAGCTTTACTGAAGCATAAATACCATATATATTCAAGGTGTACAATGTGATGTTTTGATATACCGGCAAACCTCATTGCATTGCACTTCACTTTATTTGTGCTTTGCACAAATTGAAGGTTCAAGACAAGCCGCCATCAGACAAGCCGGCATCAGCCATTAGTGCCATTTTTCTAACAGCATATATTCACTTCAAGTCCTGTGTCACACTTTGGTAATTCTCACAATATTGCAAACTTTTTAATTACTATATCTGTTATAGTGATCTGTGATCAGTGATCTTTGATGTTACTATTATAAATACTTTGAGGCACCACAAACCATGCCCATAAAACAGGGTAAACGCCAGCAACCCTACTACTGGGTATATACCCAAAGGAGCACAAGTCACTCTACCAAAAAGACACCTGTACTTGTATACTTATCACAGCACTAACCACAATATCAAAAACATGGAACCAACTTATATGCCCATCAACAGCAAACTGGGTAAAGAAAATGTGGTCCATATACACCATGAAATATCATGCAGCTATAAAAAAAGAACAAAATCATGTCCTTTGCAGCAACACTGATACAGCTAGAAAACACCATCCTAAGCAAATGATCACAGAAACAGGAAATGGAATACCACATGCCCGTTCTAATAAGTGGGAGTCAAGCACTGACTACACATAGGCATAAGGATGGGAACAACAGACACTGAGGACTCCTAAGGGAGGTGGAAGGAAGGGAGTAAGTGCTGAAAAATTACTCACTGGGTACCATGTCTACCACCTGGACGGCAGGCTCAATAGAAGCCCAAACCGCACCATTACACAATATACCCGCATGGCAAACCTGCACATGTACCTTTTACATCTAAAACAACAAAAAAGAGGGCAAGCGTTATTGATAAGTGTTGTGTTTGTTTTAACTGCTCCACTGGCCAGTCTTTTTCCCTTCCCTCTTTCTTTCCTCAGGCCTCCCTATTTCCTGAGACACAACAATATTGAAATTAGGTCAGTTGATAACCCTACAATGGCCTCTAAGTGTTCAAGTAAAAGAGGAGTCAAACATCTCTCACTTTAAATCAAAAGCTAGAAATGAATAAGCTTAGTGAGGAAGGTGTGTCAAAAGCTGAGATAAGTCATTGAACTGAGCAGTTAGCAAGTTGTGCATGCAAAGGAAAAGTTATTGAAGGAAGTTAAAAGTGCATACAGGAATGATTTTAAAAAGTGAAACAACCTTATTACTGATATGGAGAAAGTGTGAGTGGTCTACATAGAAGTTCAAACCAGTCACAACATTCCTTTAAACCAAAGCTTAATTCAGAGCAAAGTCCTAACTCTCTTTAATTCTATGAAGGCTGAAAGAGCTGAGGAAGCTGCAGAAGAAAAGTTTAAAGCTCATAGAGGTTGGTTCATGAGGTTCATGTAGCTATCTCCATAAAGTATAGGTGAGCAGCAAGTACTGAAGAAGAAACCAGCAAGTTATCCAAATCTAGCTAAGATAATTGATGAAGGTGATTACACCAAACAATGGATTCAGTACAGGAAAAAACAGCCTTATATTGGTTGTTTCCTTTTTTTACAGATGGGGAACTCAGGCACAGAGAATTTGTGTAATTTGCCCATGAGCACACAGCTACTTAGTATCAGAGCCAGGATTTGGGATGCAGACAATCTGATCACTGACCCTGCATGTCTAGCCAACCACTTTACTGTCTCTCATTATCAATATTTGCTATTGGTTTCCAACTACCGATAAAGCATGGAAGGGTAAATAATTGCCACTAAACAGAATAGATGTGTTATCAACCTTTCTGCTGGGAATGCAAAATGTAACTCCTCCTGTGGAGAGAAATTTAGCAATATTTAGCACAATATCAATTCTAGGAATTGATCCCACAGACACACTGGCCAAAATATGAAAACACATATCTACAAAGCTATTTATTGCAGAACAGTTTGCAACAGTAAAAGTCTAGAAACAGCCCAAATGTTCGTCAGTAGGGTATTGGTTGAACAAACTGCATACAGTGCATCCACACAGTGGAGTACTATGCAGCTCTTAAATGAGGAAAATCTCTATAGGTAAATGAAAGTGGAAAGAAACTTTTGGAAGTGATATGTAAGTTTATGGCCTTGATTGTGGTGATGATCTCACTCAAACTTATCAAGTTGTGTGCATTAAATATGTACAGCTTTTTTAAAAATGAAGATGTCAACATACATTATAGAGTGAGTTTCAGGATGTCAAGTTAAAAAATGTAAAAATGTTTATATAATTCTATCATTCCTCCAAGAAAGAGGGATGCTAAGATACCTATATATGAATATTATTATATTAATTTTTTTAAATGTGAAAGTACATGACATGGATTTAATATACCCAATGAGCAGCCATTTTAACATTGCCTAAATCTCATGTTTTTCTGTCAGTTCGCTAAACTTATCCTCTAATCACTAGCCAAGGACAGAACTGGTTTCTCAGAGGTAGCTATTGATCATTGTTTTACACACCCCTCCCCAGCTTGTTTTGTACTAATTAGTTTTTCTATTTCAAGTATTTGCCTCCACCAATAAGACCCAAGTTACCTTAATCAGTTTTTTGTGACCTTCATAACACAGACAGATCCCATCAACATAGCAACTGTAATGTGACTAACCTACCCATCTGCCTGCTGTCCATCACCTGACATTAGTACCTGTATGTACCTGCCTTCTGTGATACCATGGAGCAGAACACCACCCAATCACCTTAACAACCTTCCCCCATCAAAGGAAAAGTTTTAAAAGGATTCAATTTCGAGCAACTAGTGGCCATTTCCTTGCTAAACTGTAATCTGACCATGTGTTCTTTGATCTATAGCCACCAGGTTTCTGGCTTTGGCTTCCTCCCCTACCTTGGGGAGGTGAATCTCCTCATCTCCTCACTCTCTTCTCTGATCTCTCTTCTCTGTTCTCTCTTCTCTCTTCTCTCTCTCTCTCTCTCTCTCTCTCTCTCTCCTCTCCTCTCTTCTCTTGTCTCTCTCTCTCTCTCTCTCTCTCTCTTTCTCCTCTCCTCTCCTCTCTTCTCTTTCTCATTTGCTTTTTAAATAAACTATATTTTCTAATTTAACTGCTGTGCAATTCTTTGCACATTTCATGTGGCACCAGACCTCACAACCCCACCCCAGGGGGTCTGACTGAATAACTTGGAAGCCCCTCTGGGATATATTTTTAACCTAACAGTTTTGGAGGTCCCACTGAAATCTTTAACCTAACACAATGGATGGATCTTAATTTTTTTAATGATTGTCGCTACAGGAGGGTGGAAATAAGATAGAGGGGACAGAAATAGAAGCTGGACTTATTTTTATATATCTTGCTTTGTAGATTTGACTTTGGAGCGAAGTAACCAAATTACATAATCATAAAGCAACACTGTAAAACAGCAATTCCTAAAAATTGAATACAAAATGAAATAAATGAATCTAATTGTGTGTGTAGTTGGTGGCAGAGAAAAGCTATTCCACATGACTTCTAAGCATGTAATTAGATAGTACATCCTTAGAGATTTACTTTAAGGACAAAAAGAACTAAAATAATGTAAATTATTTGCAGTAATCATACTGGTAGTGGTAGCATTAGTGCTGTTATTCTAAAATGGTTCTTTTTGTAAGATGAGATAGATTGAATAAGTAATTGTGTGATATTTTAATTCTATCATCCCCCGTGGCCTCGAAAACTGGAATTCCTAGTGTGGGAGTAAGGTGATATGTATGTAAGATAGAAGTTACTTAAATACCCTGTAGTCCTGAATTTAAATTGATGTGAACTCATGATATATTTAATCTTAAAAATACATTTTCTAGTGTTACAGCTCTTTTCAAATTTGTCTAGCAGCTTTCCCAGTTTTCACCAGAAAACCCCTCACAGGAATAAAATATATATTTCTTAGCTCTTCCTCTGAAAAGCTCTAGAAACACTGGCAGATGCAGTATAAATGCACCCTTTTAAAATGCAGATTGTGGTCTTGAAATGCCATTTTCCACTAAATGAAGTGAAGACTTCTTGAAGAAATGGCTGTTTCCAAGTCTGGGGCAGGGGATATACAAGATGAGCCTGAAGTATCTTGTCCTAGCAGATAGAAGGGAAACCATAAAGACTACTTGGGACATGGCCAAATCCCTCAGGAACCAACTTACTGACCAAAGATGGGACAGTCTGAGTACCAGAAAATGACTGCAATGGATTGAACACACCAACTATGTTTAAATCAATATTTTCATTGTCTTTTTCTTTTTATAAGCGAGAAAGCAGGATTTATTGAGAGGACAGAAAAACCTCCCACAGCGGGGGAGGGGGCCCAATGGGAGTTGCATTTGATAATTTGATAATTGTCATTATCAAAAATATCTAATTGGTCGCTTTTTCCTGGTTACAGGAAGCTGACATTAATTTGAAAATATGTTATTTAACAGAAAGGATCAAGTATGAATTCTTCATTTTCCATATTAATTATACCACTGGGCAACCACATGGTAGATAAAGGAAACTGATCTTTATAAAAAGCATTCTAGCTAATAAATGAAGATGCAACCAGACTTAAAATGTCACCATTTGTAATCACCAATGAAGTGATGGGTGTAGATATTGAGCAATGATTGCTATTATAACAAAACCTAGACAAAGATAGACCTTTTGAAGGAGGGAACCAACATAACCTAGGACATATTACTTTTTGCCTTCTCCAAATCAAATTGGAATCAGATTAAGCCTATAGATTCAACTATCAGTTCACAAGAAATGCAAAGAACAGAGAAATACCTTTACCTATGCCATGGAGATTCAATCAGCAAAATTCAGATTGTGAGAACATCTATAGGATAAACATCTCAGTTTCTTCAGCAAATAAATTATGAGGAAAAAAACAAGATGGAGCATATTCCTATAGGTTTTAAAAATTCTAAAAGACAAATCAATCAATTTTAATACGTGAACTTTATTTAAATCCTGATTGAAACAAAATGCATTGTGTGTGTGTGTGTGTGTGTGTGTGTGTGTGTGTGTGCACATGCGCGCGTGCATGTGTGTATAAGTGGAACTTTGAATATTGACTAGATATTTGATAATATTAAGAAATTATTGTTATATTTATTGATAATGGCATTGTGGTCATGTTATAAAATATTTTATAACTTTTAGCGATGTATACTAAAATATTTATGAATTAAATGATAGAAAGTTTGGGATTTGCCTCAAAATAACATGGGAGGGAGGAAATAAGTGGAGCCAGAGATGCAAGAAAACTGACCCTGAATTGAAAATTACTGAAAACTGGGAAATAGATATGTAGAGAGTTATCATACTATTCTCTCTTCTTTTGTGCATTTTAAAGTTTCCATATTTTAAAAATAAAGGTCAAGTTCTCAAAGTTAAGTGGTAGAAAAAGAGGAGGAAAGGTGAAAGAAAAGGTAAGGATGCTACACTATTATTCTCATCCCACAGAATGTAAAGTCATTAACTTCTCTTTTTTCTTTTTCATTTATTTTAGCTCTTTATTATAGAGTTTTGGGGCACTAGTGAGGACTAACTACATAAGTAGGCTGCATGCAGGTGAAGTTTGGGCTTCTAACTGTCCCTTACTCTCCCTGGTAGTGGACCAGGTACGCTTTGTGTGTGAAATTCTTTTAAAATTTGGCGACCAAGAAGCATAGTTCTATTATTTAAAGCTATAGTGTAACTGATAAAAGTTAGTATTATTTAAAGTTACAGTGTAACTAAGAGGAGAACTAAACTAAATATCCACCAAATCGTGGAAGAACGATGTGTTAGTTAACTATCAGGGCATAATAAATTATCCCAAAACTCACTTGCTGAAAACAACAAACATTTTTCTTGCCTTTTCTGAGGGTCAGAAATCTGGGAGCAGCTTAGCTAGGTGATTCTGGTTTGGAGTCTACCACAAACTGTATTCAATTGGCTGTTTCTAGGAGGTCTATGTTCCTTACAGACTGTTGACTGGAAATCCCAGTTCTTTGCCATGTGATTTTCTCCACAGGATCACATGGCAAGGAACCACAGGATTGTCTGGGTGTTGTCAAGACATAGCAGCTGGCCTCCTTTAGTATGAGTGATGGAAGGGGGTGGGATGAGAGGAACAATGGTGGAATTTTCAGTGTCTCGTATAACCTAACCTCAGAAGTGACATACCATCACTCCAACCACATGCTACTGTCACACAGGCCAACTCTGATATCCTGGTACAATGTGAAAGGGAATTACACAAGGTTATCAATTACAGGAGTTGGAGATCGTTGAGGGCCATCTTGGAAGTTGACAATCTCCAAGAGGTGAAAGAATATACATAGGATATTATCTGTCTTTCCTGTGATTAAGTCAGTAGCCAGTATTTGGAATAGAGAAAGAGATTGAGAGGTCACAATATGAATATGTTCTTTAAAGTTACAGAGTTAACCAACAGAAGAGCTAAAAGCAAATATAATTAAAGACATACACTACTAGGAAAGGAGGCTAAGGTTGGAGAAGGATAGGGTATAGAATATTGCTTTTCATTATAAGTTCCATTGTCAATTTTTACAGTAATTTGAAAATTACTCTCTTACAAAGACGGCACTAAGCAAGTTTTTTTGTTTGTTTGTTTGAGTCAGGGTCTCACCCTGTTGCAGAGGCTGGAGTGCAATGGCATAATCGTGGCTCACCACAGCCTCAATCTCCTTGGCTCAGGTGATCCTCCCACCTCAGCCTCCCAAGTAGCTGGGACTACAGGCATGTACCACCACACATGGCTATTTTATTTTTATTTTTTGCAGAGGTGAGGTCTCACTACATTGCCCAGGCTGGTCTCAAACTCCTGGGCTCAAGCCATCCTCCCACCTTTGCCTCCGAAAGTGCTGGGATTGCAGACGTGAGCCACCACACCCAGCAAATAAATACGTGTGTGTGTACTTCCTTGATCTGAATGCAGAGGTCAGAGAAGAGCAGGCCCAGGGTCTAGGCCACAAGAAGTGTTACCAAAGACTAAGCACTAGGACTCAGAGACAAGGGTCAAGAGTGGGACTCAACATGGAAGCACAGGCTTTGTGAATCTACCTCTGTCAACCATGGAGCACAAAAGACCCTCACTGGTATGCTCCAATAGGCATCTCTCAGAGGTCAATGTGGCCCTAGAAAGGGTCATCTTTCAAGGCTTTGGATTCCAGATCAAGCCCACAGAAGCCTTTCTAAGACAGGTGCTTTATAAGTGTTCTCTTGAGAACCAGAGTGGGACAAACTAGGACCCAAGCAGTGAGGAAAAGTTTTCAAGCTTCCCAGACTCTTTTGGTACCTGTCATGGAGTCTTTTGGTACCCGTCATGGGGTCCCTCAACATCTCAAGATCAAATATTCCTGCAAGAAAGGAAGCTGCTATCATGAGAAAGATCTATCTCCTAAGATCGACACTGCTTTGGTCCTCATAGGAACAAGAACTTTGACCTGATAGACCTCCAATGTCCCCCCACCACTCTACCTCATGTCCTCATTGACCTACAGCTGCTCAGAAGACCATGTTCCTGAAACTATGAAGATATGTTTTTCTAAAATAGCCTATCCACTCAGAAGACTAATCTAAAACACAGCTTAATTCTGCTTTGAGTATTTAATTATTATAGCTGTCAGTTCATCTAAATATTTTAATGAATGGTTTTATTATGCTTCTGTCCTAAGGCTTTAAGCACGAAGCATAATTGTAAAGATTCTATGTTCTTGCAGCCATATTTATTTTCCATTTTAGTAGTGTGTGGAGAATATTCCAATCACGGTTATTTGTTATGGCTTACATTGAGAGATGACATCTGCAGCGGTTTTGTAGAAAGAACCTTGAACTAGATATCAGAAATCTTGGACTTAAATTCCATATCAAAAGATCACATTGTACAACTTCAATATATACAATTATCTTCACTTGTCAATTACACATTGATGAATCTGTAGAACATAAATAAATAAAATAGAAGTAAACAAATGGAGAAAATGTATGTTAATAACTGGAAAAAAATGGACAAAAATAAAAATTACAGCTGAGTAAATAAATTCCAGTTCTGCCACTTACTGACTAGGTGACCTTGGGAAAGTATCTTAACCAATGTGTGCCTATGTTTTCTTATCTGTAAAATGAATATGATCAGCCTGACCCAAACATTTGTTTTAAGACTCCAACTGAATAATGTGTGAATATACTTTTTAAACTGCATAGTGTAAGGCACATATAAAAGATGTACACTCCTTTACAAATGGAAAAAAACGTAATAATATAAACATCAAATTGTTACTATTTTAATTTATAAAGAAGTACTGATCTTTCACCATCTACCAAGGAGTAATTCTCCACCCCTTTTGTCTTATAGCAACACAAGGAAACCACCCCAAGCTCAAAGTGCTGGTACAGGAGACACCAGGTACACACTACACTGGAATGAACTGAAATGCTCTCCACAGCCCTTTCTCCCATCCAACCTGTATTAAGCCCCCTGCTCTAGGGTTCTCTGAATGCAACTGCATTCCATAGTCCAGATAGATCACAGAAATTACAGCATGACCTCCTACAGCTAACCTTTTTCTTGAGTCTGTGAGCATCAGTGATGGCTTCTGACTACAGGCTCTCTTTGCTTGGATGGTGACTTGGCATTATCCACATTTCAAATTCACTTGGCTTTATAAACTTGAAACTCCTGTTCTTTTTATTAGAATTAAGTATTTGTGGATTACAGATATTTAGTTTCTTCCTCCTTTAATCTTTAAAGAGATTGGTTATTACAGCAGAAGTCTTCTGCTTTCAAAGAAACTTACCCTTGTTGGTTTCATTCAGGACTGGGAAGGCATTGAGGCCACAAGACCTGTGTGTGAGTCACAGCCAGAGTCATTGGTAAAATTGGACTGGATCCAGTTTGGACTGACAACTGGCACAGGAATTAACCAAAGAGTGACAAAGATGATATTGCTGGTAGAATTGAGCAAGATTCAAGAAAGCCAGAAGTAGCAGGCCCAGTAGAGACTAAGGGTGCTGTTTGCCTGCTGAGAAAGGAGATCAGACAAAGGCATTCAGATATCTTGGTAAGCTCCTACAAAAACAAGGGTAGTTGGGCTGAGAATGTGTTCTGCCTCTGAACCTCACTGCTAGTCTTTCGGCATTCAGTTCTGCTGGGTCCTAAATCCCTCCCCTAACACTCATCACTTTTAGTACTGGTGGTTAGACCACCTAAGCCCAAAGGCATAAAACAAAGTGGTAAAGATATACCTACAAGTATAAAGTGAACAAGATTGGTACTATTGCTATCAAAGTAGAGTTCAAGCCAACAGAATTAAGCAGAACAAATTTTGTGCAAATAAAAGATACAGTCCAACAAAAAGTAGTAAGAGTCATGAACTTTAACATACCAAACAATCCAGCATCAAAATTCATAAAGCAAAAATTCTAGAACAAACAGGAGGAAATGAAGCTAGACAAGGAGATTGGACCCATATGGTAGAAGGCCTTAAATACTTCTGTATGGTATAGAAAACCAAGCAACCTCTCTGCTCTTTGGCTGTGCCTTATATTTTCCCTCATGTTTCAAGCTCTGTCTTTGGGCAAGCCTAGAGAGTTGCTCCATATACCCAGTGTCCACCACCATGGATGCAGAAGCCACCCAGGACTCACTTACCGCTCTAAAATGAATGGGTATCATCTCCACTATCCTTTCCCCCATCCAAACTATATCCACTCTCGAAGACACAGATCACAGCCCACCACTTAGATCAAGACTTCTTCCCACCCCAAGTCCACCAAAGCCTATTCCTCCCACCCCTGAGTTCCTGGAATGATTATCAGTAGAATTCTTTGGGAAATCAACTATACCCTGCCTTGTTACCTATCTTCTTCTGTATTATCTATTTGAACTACTGTTTGAATTTTGTCTTGCCATTTCACTTTTCATAAGCTTGTGTTTATCTCAACTTAGTTATATGCCTCACAGGTCTGACCTGGCCTGATGTTTCTTTGTGTAGAACAGAGTAGCATCACCATTCTGTTGTAAAAACTGCACACTTACTCAGGGTGCTTTCTGAGGAAGAGGACTCTGAGACAGTAAGTGAATGTGCCTGAGAGGCAAGAGGTTTCTTCTGATACAAACAATTTATGATCATAGGTAGGGGTCCAGAGATTTTGATGACTAAGTGTATGTGTCAGATTTACTGGGCTATAGGATACCCAGATATCTGATTCAAAGCATTGTTTCTTGGTGTGTCTGGGAAAGTGTTTCCAGAAGAGATTGGCATTTGAATTGGCAGACTGAGTAAAGCAAATGGTCCTCCCCAATGTGAGTGGGGCTCATCCAATCTGTTGAGAGTTGAATAGAACAAAAAGGCAGAGGAAGGCTGGATTCACCTTCCCCTCTGCTTGATTGCTTGAACTGGGACATCAATCTTTTCATACCCTCAATGCTCCTGGTTCCCATGCCTTCAGACCTGGAGTTGAATTAACACCATTGGCCCTCCAGTTCCCAGGTTTCCAACTATACCACTAGCTTTCCTGGAGTTCCAACTTGAAGACAGCAGATCATGGGATATCTTAGCCTACATAATCACATGAGCTTGCAGTAATAATAATAATAACTTCGTATAGATAGATATAGATACATATCTGAAACAACTGTTTCAGTCAGATATGTGTGTGTGTATACACATACAAATCTCCTATTTGTTCTGTTTCTCTGTGTCTCTGGAGAACCCTGACTAATACAGAGATGTTGCTTGCCTATGCTTCAAGAATATGGGAGAGAATTCTCAGGAAGAATCAGCAGGACTAAATGAGCTATGAGAAATAAGAGAAAGCCAAGGATATTTTCAGCAGATCTGGACATGATCTGCAAGGTTCCAAGCATGGCGCTGACATCCATGACCCACATCACCTAAGCCTTCTACCTCAAGAGGGTACTAATAGCCAAAGGTCATTTGCTCAGTTGGTGAATGGCCAAGTTACCTAATGGCTCTGATCCATGTAGGAATGGCACAGGGATGAAGGAAGAGAAGTTCACCAGAGGTCACTCCCCTGCAAGCACTCTACCTGTGCTCTTGGTATTTCTAGCTTCCCAAGCAGCTGATTGCCCATACCCATTGCAGATCAAAAGATAAAGATCCCTTGGGGTGGGTCAGGACACCCCTCTGGCTTCCAACAGCAAAATGAGATACAGGCAAGCTCTAGAAGCCAGACCACAAAAGGTTACCCAGAAAGCATAATTGTCTCCCCTCTCCCACATCCTTAGCAACAGGCAGGGAGCTCACCAACATAACTTCAACCAACCCAAGGTACCCAGGGGCAGTATTCCCTCTGCTGCCTGAAAAAAACCCTCAGAATCTGGCCTCTCCAGGTGCCCCAAGAAGAAGAAATGGTTCCTCTCAGATCACTTCATTTGCACCTCTCCATGAAAGGCAGCATGAAAGAGAGAAAAACACAGGGACTTGCGAGTCAGAGAAACCCAGATTGGTAGCTTTGTGACCTTTGGGCAAATCGTTTCTCATAATGGGCCTTCAGTATCCCTCTCTGTAAAATGTTACTAAAATGGTAAGAGTACAGACCTGCCAGATTGTTGCCGGGGTTAAATCATACTCAACACAAGTAGGCACTCAAGAAACAGAAATAGTTATTGGTATCACTCTGTGTTGTGGTAAAGGTAGTCAAGGAAAAGTTAGGAAAGAGAGACAATCTGTGAATGTCTGGAGGACTGCAACAGGATTGCTGGATGGCTATCCCTCCAACACACACACACATCTTTAACATCCTTCCACATATCCATGCATGCTCACACAAGCCTCCCGGGGCTTGCCTGAGGCCTGAGCAAAGCTCTACCCCAATCTGCCTCTTGCACAGGTGAGACTCATAATTGTCCAAAATATCCCCATAGGAGACCCAGCAGAGGTTGAACTCCCCTTCCTGCAGGCCAGGCCTGGAGCCTGCATCTTATTTGCATACTGATTAACATCAGTTAGGAGAAATACATGATTATGGTCCTTGTCCTGTGCAAGATATCCCTTGCAAGGTAGAAAAAGTCAATGTGCAGAATTTCAATCTTTCAGCCAACTGGAACAACAACTGAAAAAGGGTTGAACTCTGCAAGGAGCTTGCTAGCACCACAGGAACTTATCTTGCAGGGATTAAGAGTCAATGATCCATGCCCCTTCTGTGTGTATAATGCTCTCCAGTTTCTAAGGAAACTGTGTCCAAATAACACTGTGACGTGGGTAGGAGTAAACCCCATTTTACAGACAAGACGACTGTAGGATAAAAAAAATAAAGAGATTAATCTAAGGTCACATTTTCTCTCTCTCTCTCTCTCTCTCTCTCTCTCTCTCTCTCTCTCTCTCTCTCTCTCTCTCTAGTGGTTTTGTAGTTTAAATTCAGACATGAGTCTGGAGACTCCAGAATTCACGCTCTTCTCTCTAGCTACACTACATCTTACTATTTCCTTTCCCCTCTTCTTTACTACCCAGTCAGAAAACTCCATCATTCTCTAATTTAGGCTCCTTTTCTGTGGCTTCTGCTCACCTAGGAGTTTTATAGCCACAGTATCTAACCAAGTCTTCAGGTCAGAAAAATGAAGATGCCTACAAGTAGTGACCCAGCAGCTTCTGTTTTTAACAGTTTAATTTCAAAGAAAATGGACCTCACTTAACTAAATTTCCTTTTCTATTTTTTCTAGCTATTAAAGAACTTGCATATCTAATAAATATTTAATAGGAATTCCCCTCCAGCTGAATTCAGGCCCCTCAGCATCTCATTACCATGTCTTAGAATAGTATCCTCATTGTCACTTGCTTAATTATGCTAAGAAAGAGTTGAATTGTGTGGCTGTTGGGATCAGAAAGTGATTAAATTCACTTGGCAAGACTTTGGATATCTCATTATGATCCTCATTTAGCACTTCTAATGGAGTTATTTTTTTCCCCAATACTGACTTGGGAAAGGCTTGCTCAGTGTAGCTAACTATTTCCCTAAGCCTTGCACAACTTTGCGCGGTGCCAGAAAGATCAGAAGTTGCTTCACACCTCATTTGCACTCCCAAGAAAAACAACCATTCGAAGAACAATGATATAAGGCCCTGGAGGAAGGGGTGGGGCAGTTAGACTTTGAGACACTTTTCAGATCACAAAGTCTAGTCCCATCTGATGATCAAATCCCTTCTGAAGCAGCATCAGCAAGCATTTGTCCAGGTCCTGCTTGGATTCCTTCCAAGTCAGGAAATTCACTTCGCCCTAAGACAGCCCATTCCCGCTTTAGAGCATTCAGTAAGACCTTCATTGCGTTCAGTCACTGGTCCTCACCCTGCTCTTCAGTTTTTCCCTGGATTTGTTCGAAAACAAATTGTACCTCTCTTTTAGAAGATCCTTTGGTGATTTGGAAATTTATCCTTTGACCACCTGAGTCTTTTCCACTCAGTTAGGTATCCCCTTTCCTTCCTCCTTTATTCATATGGCATGATTTTCAGTCCCTTCCTCATTCAAATAATACTCTCCTGTCTTCCGCACTCCCTCCCTCCCTCCTTCTTCCCTCCTTCCCTACCTCCTTCCTTCCTTCCCTCCATTTTTCTTCTTGAGTGCCTACCCTACTAAGTAAAAGCCATGAAAGTAGATGCAGGACATAGAGCAGTGAACATAGCAAGCATCACCCCCGCCTGCCCTAGCAGAGCTTAAAGTCTAGGTGATGAGAGAGATAAGCACACAGACCTCTACAATGGTGGCACAGGCATTATGTGAGTAAGAATAGGAGGAACAGTGGCTGACATTTATTGAATGCTGACTTTGTGCCCAGTTCAGTGCTGGGTCCTTTCCGTGAATTATTTCACTTAATTTTCACAATAACCCCACTCTACAGAGGTGGAAACTGAAGCACACCGAGTTAAGTAACTTTCCCAAGATCACATAGTAAGGAGAATATTGAGGATGTAAACCCAAAGAGTACACTGTTATCTGGCTCTTTGACCATAGAACTCAGATATGGATTTAATACCCCAAGTGCTCTCTGACAATTCAAGAAAGAGCACAATAACTTCCTGTCTGAGGATTCTATCCTTGTCTCCATCTGAGTTCCACTTTCTTGCTTTGGGAGTATGACCCCCTCCAAATATTGGTTCTCATGAACCCAGAGATGCTACTTGCCTATTGCTCATTCCAGGAAGCCTCCACTGTGCCCACCTCTGCACTACCCCTCCCCCAGCTTGTCCTAGGCCCACATGCCTGCAAAAACCAGAGCTTGACCAAAGAGAACTGAATCTTGGAAGGGTGGTTTAAGGGGAGATATCAACTGCTCTCTAGATGTTTCCCAGCATTCCAGAGTCTTTTCTTTGAAAAAAATTGTTTCTTCTGCACATGAATGAAATAAACACAAGGGAAATGTGCTCCAGCACAAACCAACTGTGTATTTTACTCCTGTTACTTCTTTAGTAGACCCTTTTTGATACAAAGTTGATATCCCCATGGGAGGCCAATAGGCAAAATAGTTTTTAAAGGCATAGCCTTCTGACTTTCAAGGGGCGGCTGCTCCTTGGATGAGGAGAATCAATTTGGTAACTGAAACAGGTTGCCCCAGTTTTGCCGCCAAGTTGAGCAAGTCTCTTTTCCTTCCTAGGCCTCCATTTCTTAAAGAATGAGCAGTTTGAGCAAACCAATCTCCCTGGGCACTTCTAGCTTTAAGATATGATGAGGCCGGGCTCGGTGGCTCAGCCTGTAATCCCAGCACTTTGGGAGGCCGAGGCAAGTGAATTGCCTGAGTTCGAGGATTTGAGACCTTCCCCGGCAATGTGGTGAGACCTCGTCTCTACAGTAAATCAAAAATTAGCCTGGTGTGGTAGACGTCACTGTAGTTCCGGCTACTTGGAAGGCTGAGGCGGAAGGATTGCCGGAACCCGGCAGGTCAACGCTAGGGTGGCTGTGAGTGTGCCACTGCCCTTCAGCCTGGGTGACAGAGTAAGACTCCAACTCGAAAAAAAAAAAGATGATAGGTTCAAGTCCATTTATTAAGAGCTTTGTCTTCCAAGAACATCCTTGAGTGCCTACTGTGTGCAAATTCCTGTAGAGAAGGGGTAAACTGAGTTCTAGGGAAGAATGTTTAGGAGGCAGTCACCTCCTTTTTGGAAGCCCAGTCCCATATCCTGGGAAGCACCAGCGCGACACAGCAAGACAGAGGGAGGGAAGCCCAACTTCAAATACAAGTTGGCTTTCCGCAACTTTCAGTCTACCAGGCCTAGTCAACAGCCAGCTGCCTCTAGTTGGCCTTTGTCCAGACAAGGTAGGAGAATTAAATACCCTGACCCACCAAACTCAAAATAAGACAGCTTTCCAAAAACACATAGAACCATTGTCAGTATTCAACATTGTTGAAGTTATTGCCTGTCCTCAAACAGAACAGGAAAGTGGAATGCTAATGTTTGGAAAGAAAAAGTGTAGCTCAAAGGAACATGAAAAGATATCACTGGAATTGACCTACCAGCTGACATCCCAGACCACACAAACCTGGGTGACTATATGAAAACTAGCCCACATCCCTAAGCTCTAATGAGTATCACATAATTATCTCAAGGCTGACCAGACTCAGAGTTGCTCACCCATCTCCCAAAAGTTCTCAAAGTTCTAAGAAAGAAAACCAAAAAATGCTCTTTACTAAATCACAATAAAACTGCCAAAGAACTTAGACCCTCTCTTTACTGAGTCCCTGGGAAGTTAACTTGCTTGGGAAGCATAGAGGCATGGCTGTAGATTCTTAATACGAGCTGTATCTATCAGGGGGTTGAATGCTTTCCTGAATACATGAGGAAGTTGAACTAGGCAACCTTGGATCTCTCATTCAGCACTTAAAATGCAGAAACTAACCACGAAGTCTTCTCAGATTTGCAAATCACATCCCAAGAGAGGAGAAGCTCTTCTCTCCCTCTAAACTCAAACACCCATACCCATCCTCTCCTCTGCTTTCAATATCCTGCTATACCACTTATACTTTTCAGTCCCCTGCCTTCCCACCAAAGTAGCCATTGCCACTTGGTCACCAAGGCTTTGCAGTCAAGTTCCATTTAACCGTCTCTGCTTTTCCCAGTTCTCCATATAGTCATCACTATGTCACAATTTAGTTCAAAGGGATCTTCATCACCATTTTTTCCACAAGAGATCACACTGGTCTGATACATTGATGACGTTATGCTGGTTAGACCTAGTGAGCAAGAAGTAGCAACTATTCTAAATTTATTGATAAGATATTTATTTGCATATCAGAAAGTGGAAAGTATATCTAACTAAAATATAGGTGCCTTCTACCTCAGTGAAATTTCCAGGGGTGCAGTGGTGTGGGACATATCAAAATATTCCTTCTAAGGTGAAGGATAAGTTGCTGCATCTGGTCCATCCTGCAAGCAAGAAAGAGACAAAATGACTGCCTAGTGGCCTATTTGAATTGGGAGAGAAGGGGACAAAACATTTCTCATGTATGTGTGTTACTTTGATCCATTTGCCAAGTGACCTGAAAAGCTGCTAGCTCTGAATGGGTCTCAGAAGAGAAGGAGGTTCTGCAACAGGTCCAGACTGCTGTGCAAGCTATTCTGTCACTTAGGTCCTATGATCCAGCAGATCGAATGGTGCCTGATGTGTCAGTGGCAGATAGAGATGCCATTCGAAGCCTTTGGCAGTCCCCTGTTGATGAATTGCAGGGCAAGCCTTTGTAATTTGGAAGCAAGGTCCTGCCATCATTCGCAGACAACTACTCTCCTTTTGAGAGGCATCTCTTGGTCTGCTACTGGGCCTTAGTAGAAACTGAATGCTTGACCGTGGGCTACCAATTTATCACATGACCTGAGCTGCCCATCATGAACTGGATGTCATCTGACCACCAAGCCATAAAATGGGGCATGCACAGCAACACTCCAGCATCAAATGTAAGTGTTATGTATGTGAGGCCTGAGTAGGCCCTGAAGGCACAAGTAAGTTACATGAATAAGTGGCCCAAATGTTCATGGTCCCCACTCCTGCTATGCTGCCTTGTCTCTCCCAGCCTATGCCTATGGCCTCATGGGAGGGGGGTTCTGACAGAGAAAGAAAAGACTCTAGCATAGTTTACCAATGGTTCTGCACTATGACATGCAGGCTCTACCAAAAGTGGACAGCTGGAGCACTACAGCCCCTTTCTGGAGCACTCCTGAAGGATAATGGTGAAGTAAAAACTTCTCAATGGATAAACTTTAGACAGTACCTGGTTGTACACTTTGCTTGGAAGGGGAAATAGCCAGAAATGCAATTATATATCAATTCATGATCTGTACCCAATGGTTTGACTGGATGTGCAGGGAATTGGAAGACATGAGATTAGAAAATTGGTGACTGAAAAATTTGCGGAAGAGGTATGTGGATAGACCTCTTTGAATGGGCAGAGAACATGAAGATATTTGTGTTCCATGTGAATACTCACCAAAGGGTGACCTCAGAAGAGGAACACTTTAATGATCAAGTGGATAGGATAAGCCATTTTGTGGATACCAGCCAGCCTCTTTCCCCAGCCACCTCTATCATCACCCACTGAACTCATGAACAAATTGGCTATGGTGCCAGGGATGGAGCTTATGCATGGGCTTAGGAACATGGACTTCTACTCACCAAGGTGACCAGGCTATGGCCACATCTGAGTGTTCAATTTGCAAGCAACAGAGACCAATGCTGAGCCCCTGATATAGCACCATTCCCTAGGATGATCAGTCAGCTACCTGGTGGCAGATTGATTACACCAGACTGCTTCTGTCATGGAAGGGGCAGTGTTTTAACCTTACTGGATTACGTTTTTAAAAAATATATGATTAGAAACATTGTCTCTCTGTTTATTAAAAATATCATATTTATTAATAAGAATTTATAAATTTATAAAACCATAAGAATAATTTTTCTTTTTTTACTTTTAATTTTTTTATTTTAAAGATGTGGTGTTCAATTCAGAGTCAGGTGTACAAATGTTCATTATACAGGTACCCTTGTTGATGAGGTGTGCCCCCTTCCCTGGCAAATTCCCTTTACTTCCAATCCATCCTTCCCCCTCCCCTCCTTCCTGCAGTTTCCTGCTACTGCCAATCCTTTTCTTATAGTATTACAATAATTGTTCAAGGTCTGCTTATGAGTGAGAACATGTGATACTCGGTTCTTTGTTTCTGTGATCGATCACTCAGTATTATAGACTCTAAGTCCATCCAGGATGCTGTGAAGTTATAATTTTGTCCTTCTTTATGGCTGTGTAATATTCCATCATGTATGTATTCTACATTTTTTTAATCCAGTCCTCTTTCG
This sequence comes from Carlito syrichta, assembly GCF_000164805.1. Taxonomy (NCBI): domain Eukaryota; kingdom Metazoa; phylum Chordata; class Mammalia; order Primates; family Tarsiidae; genus Carlito; species Carlito syrichta. The sequence goes on from NW_007259260.1 coordinate 214,282, forward strand.
ATAGGCAGCACGTTTGATTCCATGTTCTTGCTAATGGGTTTGATAGGATGAGGAAGACCGGCAGGAGGTGAAATGTGAGTGAGATAATGCATAGGGTGCAAGACCTCAAAGCCATTGGACTACTTTTACACTTGCTGTGAATTTGCCTTCCCTGTATTCAATGTTTCTGCTAAAACTACCATCCATGAACTTACAGAATGGCTTATCCACCAGAGTATTCCACAGAGCATTGCTTCTGACCGAAAAATTAGTGTCACAGTCAAAGAAGTGCAGCAATGGGCCCATGCTCATGGGATTCACTGTTCTTACCTCTTCCCTACCATTCTGAAGCAGCTGGTTTGACAGAATGGAGGAATGGCCTTTTGGTGGCTCAGTTAGAGTGCCAACTAGGTGGTATTACCTTGCCAAACTGGGGCATAGTTCTCCAAAAAGCTGTATAAACTCTGAATCAGTATCCAACATATGGTGCTGTTTCTCTGATAGCTAGGATTTACAGGTAGGAATCAAGGAGTGGAAATGAGAGTGGTACCACTCACTATAACCCCAAACAACCTACTAGCAAAATTTTTCTTCCTATTCCTAAGACTCTATGTGTTGCTGGTCTAGAGGTCTTAGTTCCAGAGGGAGAAATACTTCCACAAGTAAACATGACAATGATTCCATTAAACTGGCAGTTAAGATGCCACCTGGCCACTTTGGGCTCTTCCAAAGAAGAGAATTAGGGTCTTGGCTGCAGTGATTGTTCCACACTATCAGAGTAGAAATTGGGCTACTATTCCACAATGGAGGCAAGGAAAGGTATGAAATAAAGGTGACCTTTAGGGTATATCTTGGTGTTACCATGCTCTGTGATTGAAGACAATGGAAATTCAGAATGGGTCGTAGAAGAAGGTAATCATAAATATCAGCTACAATCATGTGACCAGTTATAGAAACAGGGACTGCAATTGTCATGAGTATTTCTTTCATATTTTCAAGAAATACATCTGTGTGTATAAACACATATAGTAAACACATATCTTTGTTCTGTTTCCTCCTCTATTCCCTTATCATATAGTATAAGGTGTATTAACTTTATATTAGTATTTAAGAATGGTTAGTTTTACATCACAGTATTTAAGTTGGAGACTATCAGGAAAAGAGTAAACATCATCTAAGGACTTTACTTGTCCTTCTGGGAAAGAGATTAGTGTGTTTTCAGTTGTGCACAGAACAGTTGTATTGTATTAGGTGGAATGATGGCCTTGTTATTGTCTTTATTTGAAGATTAAATATGGTTTAAGGAGATGCATATGTGTACCAAGCAGACAAGGAGTGGATTGTGATGGTAAATTTTATATGTTAACTTGACTGGACTAAGGGATGCCCTATAGCTGATAAAACATTATTTCTGGGTATACCTGTAAGGGTATTTCTGGAAGATATTGACATTTGAATCAATAGACTGAGTAAAGAAGGTCACCCTCACCAATGTGGGAAGCCATCATGCAATCCACTGAGGACCTGAACAGAACCAAAAGGTGGAGGAAGGGTGAGTTCCCTCACTCTGCCTGTGCTGGGCCTGCCATCTTCCCCTACTTTTGAACATCAGTATTCCTGGTTCTTGGGCCTCTAGACACAAACAGGGACTTACATCATTGGCTCCCCTGGTTCTCAGGCCTTCAGGTTTGGACTGAAATTACATCACTGGCTTTCCTGGGCCTACAGCTTGCAGATGGAAGATAGTGAGGCTTTTCACTCAGTCTCCATAATCACATGAGCCAATCCTCTCCCTTGTAAGTATATATTTTCCTATTAGCTCTGTTTCTCTGGAAAACCCTGACTAATATAGTATCTATATCCATCTTATGGTGAGTACAGACTTAAATATGAAAAAATAAAAGAGAATAAGGAAGGAATTTAATTGGCAAACAATTACTAAAGCACTTATAATGTGCCAGACACTGTCCTAGACCCTTTACACATATTAGCTCATTTCATCTTCATAGCAGTCCTTTGCAGTAGAAATCCTTGTTACTCTCTTATTATAGAAGAGAAAAACTAAGGCACACAGAGGTTAAGTACCTTGCCTCGGGTCACACAGTTTTTGTGCAACAGATCTGGGATCCGAACCCAGCTAATGTAGTTCCACAATCTGGACTTGTAACCGTGATGCTATGTTGAGAAATAAAGGCTGTTTTCACTATCCCTGATTTACAGGTTGCTAACAGGCTTGGACTCCACATTCAGTGCCCTTTCCTTTACATGGTACTGCCTCTCATATACCTGTATGCTCAGTGGAGACCCACTACAGAAAATGACACCTGGAAGAACCTGAAAATCCTCAAGGCTCACTCAGACCGGAGATCAGTGCTTCTCCAAAGGACTGTTTGATGTTCTTGTGAAGTTTCACAGGAGACTTGCTTCTGAGGTCCATGCCATTGATCTTATTCACAGCCATGTCCTCATTTATCATGATTCTTTAATCAATAGCTACTTCAGCAACTGGAACTTTGGGCTTGTATTCGTGGAGATGACATTTGGCTGGGGCCAGTCTCCTTTCAGGCGGCTGCTGCAACTCCCCTACCAAAAAGCAGATCCAAGACTCCTGCAGGTTCTGAGGCAAAAACCTTTTTCTCTGCAAAAGGTGAGGCCATGGTTCAAAGTTGTCACTTGGCTTTTGTATAATAAATGTCTGTCTTGGGAGATTAACGGGTTTCATTTCCTTTTCCTTCATTTTATGTGGCCTACTTGGCTTGCAGGTAGTTTTAACAGCAAGGAAAGGAGATGGAAACACCTTGTTGAAAGCAACACAGAGCTCTGTCGGTCCTCTGCAAGACATTTTCCAGAGCCTCTCCCCCAACTCCGCCTCTCCCTTCAGCGAGCAGTACTATAAAAAGCAGGGAGTGCCTTCTGTCAGAATCTGCAGGCTGGAAGATAATTCTCCTGAGAGACACACTGACTAACCAGTTCAGAACACTCTCCTACCCCTGAAGCTTTAGAATATATTTCACAGCCTTCCCTGAATTCCCATATCTAAATACATGCAGGTAATAAAACTACTATAAAACTACAATGACATAGTTAAACAAAAATACCTGATGGTTTTATACTTTTTTTATCCTTCATCTCTGGGAAGGAGAAACATCGTGCAGACACTTTAAAGAGGAAGCCCTGCCTCAAGAGCAGATGAGGCAACGTTTCCTGAAGCTTGCATCTTGGTCCCGCCTTTCAGGACAAATGATTTTAATGTGCAACATCTTCATCACTAAGGTCATCTTCCTAAGATCACTCTGGTGAAGAGAGGAAAGCCTACAAAATAAAAAATAACTCCAATGTCATGTTTTTTTTCTTCCTGCCTAAAGGGAATTCACACATGATCAGAAATCCTTCCTTGTGATGAAAGGCAGAATAAAATACCAGGAAAGATGAAATAATCACAAACAGAGCAGCTCAAAGAAGATGGCTAAGGGTTGATTAAATTTTGAAATTAGCCTCTGTGGATAAATACCTCATCAAGTGCTGTTTAAGAAGTGTCAGTATTGGCTCCTTTATGGCATTCAATCAGGGAAATAATGAATGGAAGAAAATCAATTTTTATTAAGTTTCTACAGACCTGAGGACACAATGCTGGGTGCTTTCATGCATGCTGCCTTATTTAAGGTGCAGAATGCTCCTGTGAAAGTGGTGTCATTACCATTCTTTTCAAGTGATGAGGAAACCAAGACTCAGAGAAGTAATATAAGTACTTTACCAAAGGTCACGTGACTAGGAAGTGGCAGAGTTGGGTTCAAACATTATGATGTGTCATTTTTTTCTGAGGCAACTACATAGAAGCACTGTAAGAAATACAGTTCATAATTTTGACTTGCAAGAAATGTGAGATTTCCAGAGTTTGATCTCCTTCAGCACATACTGTCTGTCCATCTAACACCTTCACTTAACAAGCAAGAAAATTCCTCCTAGAGTCTCCTGTATTCTAACTCAGTGACTATTCTTTGTAGGTATCCTTTGATTTTCAGGTATTTGGCAAGTTTCATGATTCATTCTTTTGGTATTTACTGAAAGCCGCAGAATAGATAGTTAGCTATCTCCATTACTCAGGAACCTTACCAAAACAGTTTTTTAAAGTAATGTTTTATATTCAAAATTCAAGAAATTTTGAAAATCTAAGGGCAAGAATCCTCAGAAACAATAGGAACCAAAGATTAAAATGCTATAGCGAGCTCACCCATGAGCACATGCACATTTACTTGTGAATTATTTGTGTGCATGCAGACACATGCGTACACATGTGCACTAAAAACTTACAATGTGTAGCTTCAGGACTGATTGTATTGAGATCAAGTTCAAAAATCTTACAGATGGAAGTTCATACAACTTGGAATAGTGCCTACACCCCCAAACTAAACAACAATGACCAAAGGGCCAGGTCAGAACATGACAACTTTGAAGATAATCGTGTAAAAGAAAGGGACTCAGGAAAGGGGCATAAGATAGGTCATTTCTTGAAGGCTGTATATCAGTTTATGGATTAGCTACCCTTAAAAGTGGTCACCCCCTGAGCCCACAGGTTCGAGACCCGCCCAGGCAACTTGGGGAGACCTCATCTCTACAATAAATCAAAAAATCAGCTAGGCATGGTGGCGCATGCCTGTAGTTCCAGCTACTTGGAAGGCTGAGGCGGAAGGATCGCCTGAGCCCAGCAGGTCGAGGCTGCGGTGGCCAGGAGCAGCCACTGCACTCCAGTCTGGGTGACAGAGTGAGACTCCAACTCAAAAAAAAAAGAGTGGTCACCCTAGTCCAATCAGTTACAGTTAGGTAAAGCCGGGCTCGGTGGCTCAGCCTGTAATCCCGTGCCTTTGGGAGGCTGAGGTGAGTGGATTGCCTGAGCCCGCGGGTTCGAGACCCGCCTGGGCAACTTGGCGAGACCTCATCTCTACAATAAATCAAAAATCAGCCGGGTGTGGTAGCGTGCGCCTGTAATTCCAGCTACTCGGAAGGCTGAGGCGGAAGGATCGCCGGAGCCCAACGGGTCGAGGCTGCGGTGACCGGGAGTGGCCACTGCACTCCAGTCAGAGTGACGGAGTGAAACTCCAACTCAAAAAAAAAAAAAACCTAACTAAACAAATCCCCTAAGGACTGGCCCTTGAGCTGAGGTTGAGGGTGGGACAGATACTCTACCAGGCATTTCCAAAACCTAGTCAGAATCTGGGAACTGTTGAAGGCCTTAGATGTAGCACTCAGCCTCCTTAGAGCCACATGTGAGGGCTAAGACCCAGCAAAGCTGTGTGATAGAAAATTACTGGTACACGCTTTACCCTGAGCCTCATCTGTCAAGCAACCTTACTCAGGCCCTGGTTAGCTGACAATCCTGCCACAACCAACTTAAGGGTCATTAAGGAAAGATGCTTACAGAAAGAATTTGCCACAAGAAGACTAGCATAAACCTTATTCATTAGTCATTTAATTTCAGGTTGTTTTTCCATATCCACAGAGATCACTCACTTACATTTGGCCTCCATTTCTTTTCTCATTATGACCAGGAAAAGAATTGATGTTCATGTTTGTTTTACCTGCAGTGAAGCTCAGAGATTGACCTAATGCTTCTTTACATCTCGTCTCAGGATCCTAGAATAATTTTTTTTCCATCTCTCATTATCAGGGGTCACAAACCAGTGGTCTGCTGGTCGATTTTGGTGTGTACAGTGTTTTTATTAAAATCTGAGTTACATAACAACATTTAGAACTTTAAAAACTTACACGTGAATACTCAAGTTTCCAGCTTCTCATGAAAACTTGAGAGACCTGGCCACACTTGATTTCCCTCCACAGAGCAGTCCCTCCTGGCAACAGTAGACTGGAACTGAGTATGGTTGTCCCCTTCCATGGGGCGTGTGCTTTTCTGGTCACTCACTGGTGCCTTAAATCCATTTCCCTTACTACCTTGACTGGCTACCTGTCTGGCCCCAAAAGGCCTTTGAGTTTTAGAATCCTGTCTTCAAAAGACTTTTACTTCCACTGTTTGTAACAAGCCTAGTGTATTTGTGTTCCATTTCAAATTATTCTTTTTGGAACCCGTTAGGTATAAGTGATAAAACATTACTTTTTAAAAAAGAGATTAATGAAGAACCTTTCATGGCTTGACAGTATTTGGGGGATAAATTCAAGCTCTCAGCATGACATTCCAGAGCCTTCATAATATAACTCCAAACTGTATTTCCAGATCACAGCATACCACATCCCAATATCTGTGCTCTGTGACCAACACACCCAGCTACTTTTTTATTTCCGAGGCCCACCAATGTGATTGCCCATCTCTGTTATGACTCATATCCCCTCCCCACCCCCATAGAATGTTCTTTGCCTGGTTACCTAGCCAGCCAACATTTAAGATCTCTGCATAGCCCAGATGCAATGCCATCTCCTCTCCATAACCCTTCCAACCATGTTCCTGCCCAGGGCCACCTGATAACATTTACATTGTTTTAGCGAGTATTTTTAAAATGTGCCCTTTCCTTCAGACATGTTCAACTATCTGCCAGAAAACTGTCCTAATAAATATACATATTTTTGGTGCCCACAGTGCAGATAGTTTCTACTTAAATTTGTCACCTTTGTGCAGTACATGACCTGCACAACTGTACATAGCAGTTCTGCTCCTGCCAGGGCAGAATTAGCACCTCTTCTGTGTTCCCACGGTCAGGTTCCATACCTCTGCCATGGAGCGAAAACCATCATAGTATAATGAACTGCCCATATCTGTCATCCCTACAGACATGCCCTGAGTTCCCAGGGGGCAGGAATCACATCCTGATGATTTCAGCATTCTCAGGATGCATGGAAGGCAGTCCATAGTAAACACTGGATCCGTTTGTCAGCTACTGAATTGTGATACCCGGCAGCTGGATGGAGTGAATAGAAAGTAGCAAGATCAGGCAGTCTAAAGCCATAACTAGAGAGGAGAGGAGGGGCAGCTCATAGACAAAGGGGCCCAGAGAAACTCTTAGAAGCAACTGGCTTTGAATTGTCAGGAACAATATAGACTTAGAGATCTACAATCCTATTAAAAGAAAAAACAAGAAAACTAAACTAAAATGTGTTGTGTTAATCCATTCTCAAAATAGATTTTTCTTTATATTTTCCGGACTCCTAACGCAATAAAATAGCTTCAGTCTGACAGTCGTCTTACTTAAATGAAAACATGATTTAACGAAATGGCATTTTATGAGCTGTAAACTAAGCAAATATTTGACATAAGATGGAAGATAAAGAGAACAGAAGAAGGGTAGGGAAGGTGAAAGAAAAACGAAGAAGGCTGCTTGTGTGGGGTCACATGGGTCTATTTTACAGTTGTCACATCTTTAGGCAGGGTTAATGATTGACCAGGGAATGAATGAGGAGAAGGTATAAATCAAGAGACAGGATAAGACACAAATGTCAGCACTATCGAGGTAGTAAGATTTACTCAAAAGAGACAACAGCAAGACTAGGGAGATCTCTGTGAGAAGACATCACTACTGACCACAGAGGACTTGACCCTGCTTTTCTCTTTTTGCAGCCCAACTGTGTAGACTCCAGTGCATATACTCTAGGACAGGACTTCCAGGAAGCAGAAGGATCCAGGGCAACCAAGATGATGTCTTATCCCTCCAAGATCAGAAATTACCTCAAATTAGCCACATCTTTCAGTTTGACTGGAGTCTCAGGGTCCCATTGGGTCTAACTCTCAAGATACAATCCAGGCTCTAACTTGGTCTCTGAAGAACTTCCCTTCTTTTAGGACTGAGGCTGAGGCTCAATTCACTTACGCTGTAGCCTATGGTATACTGTTATTTCTCTTTCTCCTTTGCCCATTCCTAATCAGCAGAGGAGTCAATAATTGTTTTTCTTTACCAGTGTGGTTGGTGCCTTCAAACTTCCTCCCATCTGTCCTTGCCTGAAAGAGAAGATCTGTCACCTTCTGCTGGACTGAAAAGACAACAAGCTCCTTAGGGCAGTGTCCAGTCTTAAAAATCAACCTTCCTTTAAGAATGAGATCAATCCCCTATTCCACCCCAGTCCATCTTTCTTAGACTACAGCTCTGGCCATGCCACTCCCTTGCTCAGGGACTTACTATGCACCAGGCTCCATGCACAATGCTTTACATGTAATTAATTATGCAATCATCACCAAAACCCCACTAGGCAGGTACTATTATTAATCTCTCTCAATTTCACAGGTAAGGTTTTGAGCAGTTAATTAATATCTTAACAATCACATCATTAAATAAGTGTTGGATCCAAAATTTGAAATCAAGACTAAACCAAAATTTCTCAAAACTAGTACTAGTCTATGAAACCTTGTTAAAATACAGATTCTGATTCAGCAGATCTGGGGTGAGCCTGAGATTCTGCATTTCTGATAAGCTCTCAGGAGATGCTGATTCTATGATCCCTCAGACTACACCTTGACTGGCAATACTCTGGTGTTTTCTATTTCTCAGAGGGAAAAAAAACAATAATTATGGTTCTTTTGATTTAGAATCATGAAGACTTCTAGCACATGGACCTCCTCTGATCTACCAGTCAGGGATATAATTTACCAAAAGCCATGATGGCCAAGAAATGGTCTCAATCTTCCTAGGAAATAACAGAGAGAAGAAGCCTGCAGGAAAGGAACCACCTCCAAGCCTCCACATTTACGGCCAATCAATCTTTCATCTCCCTCTGGCAAATCTCTTACCTTTATTCTGTGAACCACAGTCTAACCAGGACTAAATGAAGTTCTAAGTAATCTCCCCTTTGAGCTGTGAGACAAACATATGGATAGCCTACTTCTTTTACTCACAGCTGCTTAGATGGCCCCAGAAAACAGACCAGAGGAATGTTGGTCTCTATATAATAAAGAGCTTGGTCAGATACTAAATTCCACTGAGACACTAACATCCTGTTACCGAAGCCCACTGATATAAGTTCTGAAGTCAGTGCATAACCAAGCAATTGTTATATATATGCTTTCCTTTAATGGGGACATAGCAAAAATCAAATGAACAAAACAAGTACACTGAAGGTAGCAGCAGGTGAAGTGAGTGTTCAGCTTCACAAGAGTATTTAGCCATGACCTTTACAGTTTCCTTAGCTAGTTTATGTGCAGATGAGGACCAACCCCTTCTTTAAAAAGTGTGTCTCTAACTTCTAGAGGTCACTCTTCTAAACTGGAAGTTAACAATAGGCCCCGGTCATCTTTTGTGCATCTCTTTTTCTTTAGAAAACATTAAAAAAAAACAACAAAAACCTTTCAGATGTTTCAGAGACTTATGGACAATGAAGCTCTTACATGAGCATTATACAAGGAACAAACCATAGGTAACAGCACTACAATGTGAAATGGCAACAAAACATTGCCGCCAGCAGAGGCAAACGTGCAGGGCTTTGAGCAGACTTTGATAATTAAGGGTATTCTATTTCCTCTAAACAATGTTGTTGTAGTATCTTTAAAGAAGACATTCTGCAACTTGCCTGAATCTTCTTAGTTTCACCAAGTCCTTGGGTTGACAACTAATAATTAGTGAACAATACACAGTGTCTTGCTGCCCGTCACAGTGACTGGCACCCTCATTTCTGGAAAGAGGAAGATGTGTTAATGTGACAGGCTTCAAAATCCCCCAGCTTTTGCTTAGCACCTGATGTGTGAGGCAGATCTCATGTCGGAACAATTCAGCAAATGGAGGTTGGAGGGGCAAGCGGCAATTCTCTGGAGCCAGGCCAGAGGATCCACCTGCCAACAGGGCAAGAAGTTCATGATCAAGAAACTCATTAACCACTCATTTCATTCAGTGATTCCGTCGTCTTCCTCTGCAGTGCTCCTCTTGCTAACTTGATGAAATTCTCCCCAAACTTACTAAGCACCTGCCATGTGCAAAAAGCCCTGGGGACTCTGGAGTTAACAGACCAAGTGCCTCAAAAGGGCCTTGGCTGCTGAACTGGGCAGTGGTCAGTGAGAGCACAGAAAAATAGTCCTGTTAACTGTCATGAAGCTGTATGGCCCTAGTCCTGGCAGAGCAGTTTTCTATTCTTCCCTCTTAAGTCATTATCCAACTCATTTCAAGATCTATGAACTTAAATACGTACACACATGTGGGCAGACCCTCCAGGTAACTAATGTCCTAAGCCACTACCTGCCTGGCATGGAACCTGGCTTTTTCAGGATGGAAAGAGAAGGAGCAGGGGTCATTTTCTCAAGTCGCTTGGGGGATTCTGTTCAACCACAGCTGTATCACAGTCAGGACTAACAGCAGACTTAAAACATACATAGCACAGCTGTCTGGCCTCCAGGGGTCCTGGATTCTAGTCTCACCCTGTCATGGCTTTGCTGTGTGACCTTGAGCAAGCCCCCTCCTCTCTTTGGGGAAACTAAGGTGTCTATCTGCTAAGAAAGAGGATGAGAATGGATGACATTTGTTCCTCACTGCACTCCCAGCCCCCAGCGCAATACCTCGAAATGCTTATTGCCTGAATGATCTGCCATGGGCTCTTCCATTGCTGACATTCCAGAACTCTGTGGAATCATTCCCCTTGGTACTCTGAATCTGCCTTCACAGCTAGGCCATTCAATGACAGAATCTTCACTTGACTGGGGTTTTTTAAAAAATAAAGTGACAGCCATTTGAGTTCCCCTTTTACTTTTTAAATCATTCAACAGCACACAGTTGCTTCCTCCCATCACCCAGGAGACAGACACTCATGCCAGTCATGCTCCCTTCGTTGGTGGTACGTGCCATTGTACACAGAAACTGGTGAGATCTGTGAGCATAAAGAAAGCATTAGAGACAAAAACCTGGGTCCCATAATCCCCAGTTCAGACAACACAGCACACAGCCTTACAGCCAATTCATTTAAGGAAAGAAGGCAGCAGACAGAAGAATATTAACACTGTCAATCTGAAAACGCGGGTTTAAAATTAGGAAAGGGAAAAATATGTCAGTCATGACTCAGGCGGCATTGCCGATTGCTTTGCATGTTCACTTCAACAAACCAACCTCTCGAAATTCTTCATAGCCAGAACGTCTACTGACAAAAATCAGCGCTAAGATCAAGCTTGAGCAAAAAAAAAGAAAAAGAAAAAAATCTCACAGAGAAAGGAGGTAGAATCTGAAAGGAGAAATTTAAATCACAAATTATATGAGTGATTTCTATGATTGTGTTTACCAATTACCAAAGAATTATAGATTTATTGGAACGTGTGGCCCGAAAAAATAAAGAAGAGAAGAAAGACCACAGTAAAAACAGCTGCTGAGGGAGGAGAACTCCAAGCAGACAGTTTTCATGAGATTAAGTCAATTATTGAGGTCCTGTCTACCTCTGTTCTCAAAATATAACTGGAGGCTGGAATAAAGTAGCAAGAGAGAAACACAGTGCTCACATGGAAGCCCCCACCCCATGCCTTACTCCTGCTGGGAGTAGAAATGAAATGCCTGAGAAAGTCTAGTAGGCAGGACCAGGGCAGGCAGGAGGCCAGTCATCACACCTCTCGCTGGGGGCTGTGGATATGGGCCAGGGGAGACAGAAAGGGTCCAGGTTCTTGTACTTCACAAGGCCTCCAAGGCCCCATCACTGAGACTGAAGGGTAAGAGGGGAAAGGGCATGCACTTGAAGCCTATCCACTCACTCTCCTCACTGGTCAGAATGTGGGAAGGCTCCAGGGAAGAAATAATGACACTGACCATGAGCACTGGAACACCAAAGGCTCTAGGAGTTGCCTGTCCAGGGCCCCACCTCCCAAATGCACACATAAACATTTCTTATATTAGATGCAGCACAAACATCTGTTACAGACACAAGTATGGGAGGCTTAGTCCCAGCTCTACCATGGATCCCGTGTGATCTTTCTTAGGCAAATACCAACTCTTCCCTGGATTCAATGTCCTTATTGAGGGGCTACAGCAGGGGATTTCATAAAAAAACATATAGTTCAGTTATGACAAGGCTAAAACAAGTTTAGGGGCTATGGGTACACAAGAAGAGCCCCTTATTCTTGCCTGAGCTAGGTGAAATTGGAGATGGGTGCTCTAAGCAGAGGGCCCAGCAAGAATTCGACATGGGCTGCCCTGCAATTGCAGTGGGCATGACCAGAAGCTTCTAAATCTAGTTCCAGCCAGAGAGATACTTGATTAGCCCTAAACAAAGTGTTCATTATCCAAGTGACCAAAGACACCCCTACCTCCATCATGACACTAATGTCCTAGCTGACATAGGTCCACTCTGTCAACCCACAGACAGCCTGTCAGCATCTCATAATTGGAAAAAAGCTGTTTCTGTCACGATCAAGAAGTTCCATTCCTCACAAACTGCTTCCACAAGTTAGAGTATTTTAAACAAAAAAGTTTCCATTCTCCAATTCCAGGCACTTCAAGTCACATCTCAACAGCCTAGTTCTAAATGACTCAATATCCTTAATCTTGCCCTCTTTTTCCTCAGGAAAATACCCTTCTTTTTAGAGACCAGAATCATTCAAACCTTTAAAATAATACTTTTCAATCTGGTTAGAAATAACATTTTTCAAGGAGGAAATAATCTCAACTGAGATGATAGAATGATTTTACTTCCTAGACATAAGAAGCCCTTTTAACCATGCACACACACATACACACACACAAACACACAGAAAAAGAGAGAGAGAATGAACATGAGATGACTTAGAATTTCTAAGTTCTAAAGTTTTACAAATGTAAAATAAACTACAAAAATTATAAATAGAGATATTGTACAGTGGAATTTCTGAATTATCATTTAGCAAGAAACCAAACATGAAAGGCGAATATATTTCTTTTGTTTTCCCTCCCAGTTTTATTGAGGTATAATTGACAAGCAAAAATTGTGTACTCAAGGTGTACAATGTTTGATATACATGTATAAGATGTGATATATGTTTGCATTGCATAATAATTACCATATCAAATTAATCAACACATTCATAACCATATTCTTTTTGTGGGTGTTTGTGTGGCAAGGGCACAATATCTACTATTAGCAAATTTCACATAAACAATACAGTATTATTAACTATCATCACCACGCTGTTTACTGGATTCCTAGAACTTAATTGATTTTATTACTGAAAGTCTGTGCCCTTTGATCAACTTCTCCCCATTTTCCCCATGCCCCAGCATCTGGCAACCTCCATTCTAGCCTCAGCTTCTATGAGTTCAACTTAGATTCCACATGTGAGACCATATAGTATTTGCCTTTCTGTGCCTGGCTTCTTTCACTTAATATAATGTCCTCCTAATTCACCTTTGTTGTCACATATGACATTTCCTTCCTTTCATGACTGAATAACATCCCATTGTATATATGTGCCACATTTTATTTTTCCATTCATCCATTGATGAACAATTTGGTTGTTCCTTGGCTATTGTGAATGATGCTGAAATGAACATGGGAGTACAGACAGCTCTTTGAGATGCTGACTTCATTTACTTTGGCTATATACCCAGTGGTGGGATTGATGAATCTAATGGTAATTCCATTTTTAATTTTTTGAGGTAACGTTATACCATCTTCCATAATGGCTCTACTAATTTACATTCCCACCAACAGTTTATTTTCTCTGTATCCTCGCCAACACTCGCGTGCCATGCCTTGTCTTTTTGATCCTTGTTTATATGTGTCTTCTCATTGATGAAAAAGAGACATAACAATCATGAAACACATATATGTTAAATGAATGCACAAATGCTGAGAATTACAAATGTACAAATGCTTGAAACAATAATGGTTCCAATGTAATTCATATAGTAGGAAGCAGTTGGGTCATATAGGAGGGTGGGCAGTGGCAGAGGTTAAGGTGATAAAGAATAGTTAGGAGAGCCCCAACTAGATGTAAAACCAGACTAGGTAAGAGCAGATAGCAAAAATAGATCCCCCAACTTGTATCATAGAGGTATGTTACCATGAAAGCAGTTATTTTCTTTTCTGAATGGACTAGTTGTCTGAGAAATTAGATGATTCTATTCTCTCATCATATTCATACCACACTTATGGAAGAGTTTTTCTTTATTTTTTAAGGTTAGAGGTTTCAGAGTAGTCAGTCAGAGCTATTTTCATGTTTACTGTTATAAAGTATATAAAATATGAACACTTAGTCATGATTTATCACTAAAATTTGTCTGTAAGTACAAGCCTATGCTTAAATGAATTTGGCTATATTAACTGTCTAATGGGAGGAAAGCAGTAGTAACTATAATTCTTTAGACTACTTTCAATGATACCCATGTTTTTAATAGAATCTTATTGAATTCACAATATATGAGTAGAAAGTTGGTGTCTGCCTCTTTTGTGAATTGTTGTTCTGATAGAGTTCGCATAGCAGACTCTGGTCAGTGAGCTTGGTGGAAAGTTTTGGTTCTATATGCATACATACCATGTATACAGATATGACCCATTTATTTCATGTTTAATCAGTTCCTTTTTCGATTTAAGTTGACCAGCCAATGTGGAGTTTCACATCCCTAGATTTGTTATACCCATTTCATATGGATACATTTTTCTTTTTAATATAGAAATAGACATTTGATATATTTCCAAAAGTGTTGTGCCCAGTAGGTACCCAGTGCCAAAGGCAAATATTTAATTGAAGTAAATGTGATCACTCAAATCATGACCAGTCATATACCTGCTTCTTTAGGATTTGTGGCAATCAGAGACCATTGCAACCTACAATGTGAGTGTTAATGATGGGATACTACAGACATAAAGAAGACCAAAATTATGTCATTTGCAACAACATGGGTGAAGCTGGAGACCATCATTCTAAGTGAAATATCACAGAAACAAAAAACTAAATACTGCATGTTCTCAATCATAAGCAGGCTCTAAACTTTGTTCGTGTGAGCACAAAGGTGGGACCAACAAACACTGGGCGCTGCTGGTGGGGAGCGGGAGATAAGGGGCACACAGTCACCCATTGGGTACCATGTCCACTATTGGGGGAGAGAGAGTCTTCTGGAAGCCCAAGCCTCACCTGCGCGCAATTTACTTATGTAACAAATCCTCACATGCACCCCACAACTCTAAAAAATAAAAAAATTTTTTAAAAGTGGGTGTTAAAAACTCTGAAATAAATATTGGATGTTAAAATAAGAACCATAAAAAGAGCTAAAGAAACTGATCACCTGATTTTCATTTTTGGTCCGTAAATCACTGCACACGTGAAAGACTATGGCTTTCTGCTACTAATCTTTTCCAGTGAGGTCTAGAGTAAAGCGATTTAATCTGCAAATCTAAGTAATGATACATCTTAACCTAAGCTCTCAGCCCTTAAACTGACTAATTGAAGGAAGGTAGGTGGCAACAAATCAAAGGGAACAACAATATTTTTCAGCCTAAATATTCAAAATCACAGTATTTTTGCCAAGAAACTTTTCTTACAAGACTCTTATGTAAAGAAGCTATCACTTCCTCCTGCAAGGACTTAAAAGCAAACAGTTGAAGTGCTTCATTCATTTATCTTCCTTGTGCAAGACCTCTAGTCCACTGGCCAACGGGAAATTGAATAGAGGTCACTTTGGCTGGAAAAAATGAAGAGAATTTTCCTTTCATTTTCCCATGTTCAATGGCAAGTTCATTGGCAGGGTTTCAATTATAAGAGCTACAAATGCTCATTACAGAAAATTTGGAAAATACAGAGTAGTGTACAAGAAGACAATTGCATTTCCATCCAGAAATGATCATATTGGTATACTTCTGCTATGGTTAAAACTTAATCTCCAATGCAATAGTATTCGAGGGTGGGGTCATTTTCACGGTGATTAGGTCATGAATGCAGTCATCATAAATGGGATCATTGCCCTTATGAAAGAGGTCCCAGGGAGCTTGTTTGTTCCTTCCACCATGTATGGACAGAGCAAGAAGGTATCATCTATGAGAAAGTAAACCCTCACCAGACACGGAATTTGCTGGTGCTTTGATCTTGGACTTTGCAGTACCCAGAACTAAGAAATAAATATATGCTATTTACAAGTTACCCAGTATGTGACATTTTGTTATAGCAGCCTGAACAGAATAAGACAATTTCCATCTGCCTTTTTGGTCATAAAGAAGTGCTGCTTGTTTTACAATGTTGTAACTGATCCATGTCTACAATTGCATAACCTGATTTGTCACATACAATTGAAGTATCTTTACATGTTACAACCATCATTTTGAGAGATGGTTGAATTAGATAAGATAGAGACAAAAAGTGTACCATAGGTGGCTAAGAGGATGGGTTTGAGGATCTGATGGAGATGTGGTCAAATGGCAACTCTGCTATTTACTGGCTCTGTGGTCTTACGTGAGTGATTCAACTTCTGAACTTCAGTCTCCTCCTCTATAAACTAAGGATAACAATAGAAGAGTGCCTGTCACTAGGTTGTTTTGCAGCTTAATGAAATAATGCCATGTAGTAGTTAGCTTGGTGCTGAGAGTAACTCTTTAGTACTTGTTAGTAGATATTACTATTGCTATCATTTTTTAATTTATTCTATTTTAACCATTGAATTGCTTTCAAATTTTCCATTTGGACAGTTCTGCAATGTGCACAAAAATAGTTTGAATTCATAGTATATATTTCTCAAAAGGGAAATTCCTGGACATTCTATGGTTATTGATATGCATGGCCAAATTTGTTGGATAATGATTTTTGCTCTACCATGAATCAGTGTGAAGATATTGTCAAAGACTGCAGAATGGAGTGAGACTAAGGGATTCTTAAGATTTTAGGACTAGGAAGGCCCTTCAGGAAGTATCAAGTGCAATCCTGTTCAGATCACTAATGGCTGTCAGCTGCCCATATCAATGACATTGGCCTATTTTAAATGGGACCCCTTCATAGACCACAGGGCAACATGCATATAAAATGGTGTGTAGTCAGGCACTTCTGATAGTCTGCATTATCCATGCCCAAAAGCTACTAAGTGTTCAACATTGAATCCTGTACCACAGGCTATAGCCTCTCCCTGAAAGTCAGGGGTATATTTTTTTCACACCCCCTTGTAATGTTCCATCAGGAACATTTACAGGCATAGTGGTGGAGTAAACTTGCCTGAAGTGCTTTCCCCAAATTTTTTGAATAGCTAACTAACTCCTTTTCATCCTTTATGTTTTGACCACGATGGCATCTCCTTCAAGAGGTGAGAGCACCCAGTTTTGAGTAGCTGCATCACCCACAATTCTTTATAGTCATATGAATTCATTTCTTTCCAAATACTCATCATAGTTTGTAATCATTTCTTTGTTCACTTATTTATAGTGTATCTCCCTCACTAGACTGCCTGCTTCATGAGGACTGGGACTGTGTCTCGATCTTACTACTGTTTACCCTTAGTACCCATCTAGCAAAGTGCCTGGCACAGAATAGGTACTCCTGCCTCCATGGCCTGTTTATCTGGTGATCAGGGCCCTCCTGGCCACATCAGCAGTTAGGTCCCGAGCTGAGCACTGGGAATACAGAAACGAGGTACATATGGTCCCTGCCTTTAGGGAGTGCCCATGGCAGGTTTATTTGCACAACCATCTTGGAAAGAACTGAAGGCCTTTTACAGGAGGAAAATTTTATAATGCCGAACAGGCAGCTAGAAGCCAGAGATCACCAACGGACATCCATACATGGAAATGGTTATTCTACTACCCTCTACATGTACACTTGTACTTTTCACTTGTGTGGACCTTGTCTGCTTACAGAGCCCTCTAAAACATATGGCTTAAGAATCCTTCAGCACCTCCCATAAGAAAGAGCTGAAAGAGCTGGTGAAACAGAGCAAGAACGAAGGAAAGATGGGACAGGACAGAGGGCCAGAGCCCAAAATCTGGGCTCTAATCACAGTTTTGCTCCTTATGATATAGGGCAGGTCACATCATCCCTGAACTTCAGTTTTCTTCTGAATAGTAGTAGATAGTAGACTATGCCTTGCCTCTTCAAATGTTTCAATGATCATGTGCATGAAAGTCAATAGTGCAACAGGAAGACTAAGAGGCGAGTATAGCAAGCCGGAGAGATTAAGAGTATGCCAGCCTGGTGACCTTTTGGGGCCTATTTGGAGGATATTGTTCATGGAAGCAGAGAGAACCACATATTCTGTGCCTAAGCCTGGACATCTCTGGCAGAAAAAATTTTCCTCGGGCCTCTTGAAATAATCCTAGGCTGCACTTTCTGAATGTGCACTTAACAGCTACTATTTTCTTTAAGACAAATTTTCTAATCAAATAGGCAGTATCTCTATAGCAGCCAAAAGAGATCTTTACTTGATGAACACAAAAGCTCAGACAAATCACAAATGCCCTATTCACCATGCCAATCCTTAAAAAAAAAAAAAAATAGTTGTGGCTCTGTCAATTTCCCCTGCCACGTACAGCTGCAACACTGGCTTATATTACTAATTACATGCAGTTTTTGTGTCTCGGGTTATAACAGATGGTGTTTGTGATGCATGCAAAAGCTTCAGATAGTCAAATGGTGCAGCCATGGAGATTTTCCAAAAAGAAGACAAAAACAACCACAACAAAAATACTCTCACTAGAGAAAATCTGAAAAGTGTTTATATTGCTTCCTATTGTGGCAAAATAGAGAGCATCCAATTCCTGTAAAAGCTCCACCGACTGGGAGAAACCGGGCAAGCACAGAAGGATTGATGCCAGTAGAAGGCTCTACCTGAGTGGTATGCTGTCACCTTTTCTAGAGGAGCTGTTCTTGAAAGAGATGAAAGTACAGAATCTAGGCCTCCTTGTCCTACCAATAGATCTGAAACCCTCTCTCTATTTTCCAAGGCTAACACCTCCATGAATGAACTGTTCTAATAGGTAGAAAACTCCATTCTAATAGAATGCCCAAGATTTATTTCCTACAATTCTTAAAGCCAGAGCTTAAAAAGACCCTGAGAGTCACTGACTTCAAACTTCTTACTTCCCAATTGGGGTGACTGAGGCCCAGATCTGGAAGGAGTGTTGGCCAAGGTCATGTTTGGATGATAACTTGACTTAGCACTGAAAGCTGGCTCGCCCCATCAGGCTCCTCCTACACCTAAAGGCAAACAGTAAAGGCCTACTCATGTTTCACCAATTCCCCAAGACTCACCTGCCCCCATTTATTCCTGATCTGCTTCTGTTTCAATATCTTTCTGACTCTTACCTTCTCTGTGACTATAACCTTGGGCCTACCTCTGGACCTTAAAAATTGGGGCCTAGATTTTGTCTCTAGCTCTCTGCCTCCCCACCCTGACCCACAACTTTGGCTCCACTGACTCCAACCCCAAATCTCAGCAAACTCATCTGAGCTATGGCCTAGCCAATCCAAGCCATGCCCAGACCACCCCTAACAAGGAGGCGATTCAGACAGAGACAAAATCAAGTCAAAGCTCAGGTTTCCTAACTCTAAGATCAATAAACTTTCTACTATGCGGTACTACCTACCTCTTGCCCCTAAGTTGCTGTGAATTCCACCTTGTGCAGAAGCCAGTAAATCTAGTCCCTTTTCTTCAACATATGAAGATAATTTTTTACATCTCCCCACCACCCCAAGCAATCCACCAGAGCCTTCTCTCTTCTACATGAATCTTCTCCAGTTTCTTCAAACTGGCCTCATAATTTATGGTTTCCAGACCTTCAGAGGACTCATAAACTCAGTCATCATCCTCTTAAAAAGAAAAATTGATAATACTTTGAATCATCACATCCTTTGCTTTAGACAGTCTGCTTGTATCAGAGCAGTCCTGATCGTGGTCATATTTTCATCAGCTGCATGTCACGTTATATCAAGTCGTAGCCAACTAAAACCTCAAAATTCTTCCTTGGATATCGTTTAAATATCAATAAGAAAACAAAGATGCTTTCTTTTTCCTCTGGGGTTGTGCTATTTTCCTGTGGGACTAAGCTGTAAATCCAAGGATGCTGAAAAGCCTATTCCCCACCAGGGTACAAAAGCTCATCCACAGTAGGAGGTTTTGAAGCCAGGAATAAATGAACAGAGATGGGTTTGTGTGTGTTTGCACGTGTTTGTGTGTGACCATGTGTGACTATGTGTGTGTGAGAGAGAAAGAGGAGAGGAGAGGAGAAGAGAGGAGAGGAGAGGAGAGGAGAGGAGAGGAGAACTAGCCCATACTAGCATACGGCCCATACTAGCATATGAGCACACATTCACTGGTGCTCTCAAGTCCCCAATTCCAATTACTGAGGTTTCCTGAGCTGCCTTCGTTCCTGAAGTTCTTCCACTGAATCTTGAAGCTACCCTAGTATCCCAGCAATACAGTATCTTACATGCTCAAACTGGGAAGGAAGGTTTCTGTCATTTACAACCAAAAGAAACTTGATCTTAATTTTCCTATGATCGCATTGCAGGCATCTTCTTATGCTTTATATCACTTTTTTATAGCCCCAGTGCGGAGTATTTCGCTGCTGAATGAAACCCAAGACCAGTAATCTGGACACCCAGAGCAGTAGAAAGAGAAAAGCAAACACAATAATGCTTTGGCTTAAAACTTTGTTGAGCACCACCCCAAGCCTTCTCTGGGCACCACCAGTGACCCCTCCCACCCCATGTAGCTCAGGTGAGAATGCATGGGAATCTACCATCTTGCTACTTCCAAAGATTTTTTTCCTCCAGATGGCAAGCTCTTCAGAAGATGGGTTCCTGGGGTGGAAATGAAGATCTTGGGGAAATTATGGGTCTATGACACAGTATGAATTTTTTTTTTTTGGCTCCCAGGCCACACTTTGGAAATGTGAAATAGAACATCATCTGTATTCTGCCAGAGAATATCTAAGAAATCTTGAGCTGGAGATGATGCAAACTATATCATGATCTAGTTGAATTTCACAACTGCCTCGGGCTCCTCCTCTTTAAAAGTACTTTGTGCACACATGAGGGATTTGGCTTAAAGCCCAGCAACTAACAAGTAAAAAAGGGACAACTTCCAAGCCAGCTGTTTGCTAACATTGGCAGCTTTGTACAGAAAGATCATCTATATGATGTTGAGTAGAGAGCAACGTTCCTGACATTATTTTTCTCAGTGTGGCTAAGATGCTGTCCACTATGTTCCATTGCTGTTAGTACCTAAAGTAATCAAGACCAACTAATACCTTACAGTTGTAAACTCACTCAGAAGGGATTATGTGCTTCTACTAACATAGTACTGTTGGAGCGAGCTTTGCTTGATTACATACATGGCCACAAACTTTCAGTTCAAGGCATTACGACAGCATCTTATAAACACATCTACTAGTAATCTGGGCTTTTGAAAATCTTATACTAATCCTAGAAAACTACTAAAGAAAGATTTTATAAGCTCACTGAGTTTTCACTTTCTTGTTTTACTTCAGGAAATGATGGTGCTTCTAGAAGCACTAAAGGATGAAGGCAAAGGAGCAAAATGTCACCTGTTTAACCCAGGGAAACACCATTCTTATATATAAAAATACTTCATGCACAGCAATTCATTACTAATCATTTAGAAGAAAGGCTAACAGTCCAGATGGCAATCCTCTAAAGGATGAGAAGGTACTAAATGGTTTCAAATTGAGCTGCTAAGCAATAACAAAGAAAGACTTACAAACCCACTGTGGTATACACCTAGAGGGAAAGAACACATTTTTCAGTAGATTTTTGGCAACTGCTTTCCCACCAAGCAACCCTTGATGAAATAGGCTGCTCACCCAGTTATAAATAATCTTAGAATTTATACTTGACTCCTTGAAGCTATTTAAGAAAGCACAGAAAAATAAATGGGTAGTCCTTATTAAATTTGCATTGATCTTGGAACAAGGCACTTCATAACTCCTTCAGAACTGGTGTCCCAAGAAAAGTATGAGACAGTCACAGGGAGGACCTGGGACGCTGGCAAATGTTCTAAGCATTGTTCTTCATATTATTGGTTCTATGCCACCAAAGCCATGTGGAAATGGTCTTGAAACTGCTTTAGTAAATAAGTTGCAGAAATAGATTCACACTGAGGTCCTCTGGTGCTTAATCTTATGGTCTACTTCATGCTCCAAATACAAGTTGTGGACCTCTGCTTTCAAGATAAGATAACGAATACCCTTAATAAGTATGCAGTCACCCCAGGGACAGACAGCAGCCAAGTGCATAAAAAAGTATTTTATGAGACTATGAATCCTTGCTAATAAGTAGTATAGATACAGCAAATATCTGACCCCCTCTTTCCAGAACTGTCCTAATATTAAAAACCTTATAGGATAGTACCCTCATAAACCATTCACGTGTCCTAGAAATGCCAAATTTCATTAAATAGTGACAGAATTGAATCAGTAATCATAGCAACACCAACTTCAACAAGTCACAGAGAGTACATCACATATCATGTGTCCGTGGTCCTTTATTTATACAGACAACATAGTACTGTAGATTTAAGAAATATGTCTATAGGTTGGTATTTTTGTTGAAGATCTTTGATTATAAGAAGCTGAAATGGATTCTGGGCAACTTAAAGAAAAATGACAACGTATTGGAAGGTGGTGGGAAGTTTATAAGATCATAGGAAAACTAAAGAACCATACTTGGAACAGTCAGAAACCACGAGCTCCAGAGGACCCGGGAATACCCAGCAGTTTCACTGAAGTATATGCCACCTCTAGAATTCATTCGGTCATCCAACATATTTTTACAAGTACCTATCACATGCTAGGCACAGTTCTATATGCTAAAGATGTAACAGTGAAAAACAGACAACATTCCCCATTCTCACAGGACATTTATTCCAGTAGGGGAAGATATATAATAGCAATAATAATTATCATGATTATGATCATAATAGCTCCTACTTTTGAGCATCTACTCTGAGACTGACATTGTGCTAAGTATTTTACATATGCATGCATTTATTCAACAAATATTATTGAGTCCTAGTATTTCAGGAACTGTCCTAAGTGCGGAAATACAGTCATAGGGTGGGGACAGGAGACAAAGAATCCCAGCCCTCATGCAGCTGACATTGTGTTGGAGCAAATAAATTTAAAATCCTCAAATATCAAAGTCTTAGGAAACAGCATACAATTGGCCATGTTTAGGTCATATTGTCTGCCTCCAGCTTTAAGAGGGCAGTGAGAGAAAGGCTCTGGCAGAAGGAATCACAATAGACTCTGCATAACCTTGATAGTGAGAGGGTAGGCATCTTTACTTACTGCTGTCCAACCAAGACCAAATACAGTAGAAGAAAAATCCCCAGAAAAAAATGAAGAAGCCATGAACAAGGGAAGTGAATGCTAGGCAGAAAAAAAAATCCATTTGTAAGGCATGGGACAATGAAGACTACTTCACCTGGTCCTTATTGATGTGCCAGAATCCTTTGTAAAAAATATACCAGAAACTAGATTATATCTAAGACAAAAATTCAAATAATGTTTTAGACTGCATGAGTTTGAATTCAGTTCCATGATGTACAAGGTTAGCTGTTGGACCATGGGCAAATTACTTAACCTTTCTATATCTCAGTGTCCTCTTCTGTGTAAAGGAGGATGCTATTAGTATCTACCTAACAGTGATATAATGAGTAAATGAATTAAGATTTTTAAAGTGCTTAGAACAGTGCTGAAATATAGTAAGCATATTCATGTCTGTTATGTAAATATAATAGAATACCTAATTGATGGAAAGACTTCCATAGTATATTATGTGAAAAAGCAAGCTGCCAAACAAGTGCACAGTTTAATCCCAATTTTTACTTAAAAATTAACATATATGATGGAATGATTTACTTGTAAGAAATACGTATATTAAATAGTTCATAGCATTTATCCCTAGCTTAAGTTGAAGGATGTGGATAATTTCTATCTTCTTCGTTTTTCCTTTTCTGTGATTTCTAAATTTTCTACTGTAAATATATAATGCTACTGTAATTTTTAAGTCATTAGAAAAGCAACCATATTCAAACATATATAAACATCTAAATATCACTCAAATGGATGTATTAGCAGATGTGGAAGTGACCGATTGGAAACATATCTTAAATTGCTTAACAACTCAATGCTACTTAGTAAATCACACTGAAAGAAGAAAAAAGTCAGAAAAATTCCTGGTTCAAAAATAACTAAAGGCCCTATAGTGATTATAGGAGGGCTAATATTAAATTGGAAAAGACACAATCATCAATAAGGACCACATCTGAGTACTGGGGCTCAACTATTCCTAGATAAAGGCCACTGAAGACTCTCCTGATTAAGAGGGAAAAGTCCAACACTTTTTAAAGAAACACAAAGTTCCTGGTAATCTGTGAGACAATGTCAAGTAATTTAACACACATGTAATTGGAGTCAGAAAAACTGAAGGGGAGAAAGATAGGTAGGTAGGTAGGTAGGTAGGTAGGTAGGTAGGTAGGTAGATAGATTGATAGAGAAAGATAGATAAAATAATATCTTTAAAAAATCCAAATTTGATGAAAACAAACTCTTTTTTTCTTCCCCTCGAAAACAAACTCTTAAATCTAACATCTCAAAAAAAAGCCCAAATAAAATAAACACACCAAAAGCCACATTAATGCAAATCATACTAAAATTCCTAACAGACAGTGATAAGGAAAAAAAATCTTAACATCAGCCAGAGAAACAGACATGTAGTTATTACATACAGGAAAAAAATAAAGAATGACAATAAATGTCTCATCAAAAACTATGCAAGTCAGAAGATAATGGAACAGCTTTAAAGTGCTAAACACTTTACATAGAATTTTTATATCTTAAGAAAATTTCTTTCAGAAATAAGGAAAAACAAAATCTGACATAATTCATTGTCATTACACTTGCACTACCAAAAATGCTGAGAATCTCATCAAGCAGGATGAAAATTATACCACATGGAAAGCATCGATCTATATACAGAAACAAAGAATGCTAGGAAGGTTAAATATATGGATAAATATTTTTAAATGTCTTCACATTATTTTTAATTTCTTTAAAGGCCAAGTGACTGTTTAAAGCAACAATAATAACTGTATATTGTGTGGTTCAATAACATAAGTAGAAGAGAAATCTGTGAAAATGATAGGATGAAAAATAGAAGAAAGAATAGAAAAATATTGTTGTAAGTTTCTTGCAGTGTACATTCAAGGATAAAATATCATATTAATATAAATCATGATAAAATAATGGTGCGTGTTGAAAATACTCAGGTAACTAGTAATAAGATAAAACAAGGAGTTAGAGCTAACAAGTCAAGAAAGGAGATTAAGTGGAATGCTAATAAAATACTTCAATTATAGTAAAAAAAAAAGCAGGGAAGAAAAAATATACACAAAGGACATGTAGGGAAAACAAAACAAACAACAATATACTATATTTAATTCTAAACAAATTGAGAATGCATTGAATGAAAATAGTGTATTATCAGATACTATCACTCTGCAAGAATAATGAAATACTCCATGAAAGAAATTAATATAAGAGCACAGGTAAGTTAAAAAGTATGGTAAAAAGTGCAACATGCAAGCACCAACCATAAGACAGCTGGATTTGCTAATTAATATCAGATAAAGAAAATTTCAGAACAAGCAATATTACTCATTCTAGTGAGAGACATTTACATTTTATAATTATAAAAAAATCATTTGATTGAAAAGACATAATAATTCTAAATGTGTGCACAATAAATAGCAGAACTTCAAAATGTACGAAGCAACAACTGACAAAAACACAATTTTTAAACATGAACAAAATTCGTAATTAAATTTGGGGATTCAATATTCTGTCTTCAGTAACTGCCACAAGTATACCCAAAACATCAGTACATATCAACCAATTTTACCTAAATGACACTTATATTCAATTCATCCCCTAAGAACCCAAAGTGCATTATTTATAAGTTCATGTTAGACATTTCACTAAAATAGACCTTATATTGGCCCAAAAACATGTCTTGATACATTTAAAAGAATTGAAGTAATACAAAGAAGCTTGTGTGATGGCTAACATTAGGTGTCAACTTTACTGGATTGAGAGCTACCTACATGGTGTGTGAGAGTGTTTCCAGAGAAGATTGACATGTGAGTCAGGAGACTGAGAGAGGAAGACCTGCCTTCAGTGTTGGTGGGCACCATCCAATAGTCTGTGGGCATTGCTACATAAAAGTAGGTAGAAGAAGATGGATATTCAACTTGCTTGCTCTTCTTTCTACCTCTCTCTCTTTCTCTCTCTCTCTCTCTCTCTCTCTCTCTCTCTCTCTCTCCGCCCCCCACTCCAGAGCAATATGCCTTTCCTCTTCCTGCCCTTGGATATTAGACTTCCAGTTCTTTATTTTGGACTCTAGAACTTGCACCAGCATCCTCCAGGAGGTCTCGGGCCTTTGGCCTCATACTGGGGGCTACACTGCAGACTTCCCTGATTTTGAGGCTTTTGGACTTGAACTGATCCACACTACCACACCACACTACCACCTTCCCTAGGAGCCACTCTACCAGTTTTTATAGTTAAGCATGCAGATGGCCTAATGTGAAACTTGGCTTTTCTAATCATGTGAGCCAATTCCTCCTAATAAATTCCATTCCCTTTCATAGATATAGATATAGATATAGATATAGATATAGATATAGATATTTGGTTTTGTCTCCCTGAAGAACCCTAATTAATTCAGATTCTATGGCCACAGTGTAGTTAATTTAGAAATAAATGGCAACAATATCTAGAAAACTTCCAAATATTTGAAAAATTTAAAAAACTTACCTAATGTTACTTTTACTTTCAGTAAAGACAAAGTATCATTGAAAGGATTTATCCTCCTTCCTAAAACAAAATTTTAAAAAATCTAGACAGGACATTCAAATAATGATACTCAGCACATTGGACATCAGACAATGAATAAGAGTTATCCCTGAAAAAAGGAAAGCAAAAGAGGTGAGCCCTAGCGTCTCCCCAGATTACTACTTGGAGAAAGTTTCCATGGTGCAAACACAGGGAATAGTGACCTAGCAGCCTCCTTGAATTAAGCAAACAGAGATGGGAGTCTGAGGAAATGAAGTGGCTAGAGTTCATATGGCAAAGTGTCAGAAAGGAGTGAGCTGTATGTAGAGAGAAGGTCCAGAGATCTGCAGGAGTCCCTCTCAAGCAATCAGGAGAGTACTGATCAGTGCCTGCAAATGAAGAAACTAAACAAGGTTTGGGAAATAACCACCCGATAGAATTATAAGGAACAGTGCCCAGAGATCACAAACAGTCAGGAGTAGTACTTGTTGTCATCAGTCAGTTTGGAAAATATCATAACTCAGGGAGCATCAGTTAGAGCAGTAGTTCCCAAAGGAAGGCAAATTTTGACTGCAGGGGGACACTTAGCAATATCTGGACAATTTTTTGGTTGTCACAACTAGGAGCATGCTACTAATATCTGTTATGAAAGTCCAGGGATATCCTTAAACAAAACACAGGAGAGCCACCACCACAAGGAGTTATCTCCCCCAAATGTAAATAATGTGGTCAAAAAGTTTTAGGATAAAGTACTAAAATACACCTTGCCTCAGTAGTGGTCAAAACTTAACCCTAGACTAAATCCTGTTCTTCTCCCAACTAACAAAACTTTTGCTTCTGCAGTGCCTGAAAAGATCAAACTATTTCCATATAATTGCATTCTAGAACAAAGTTCAAAAACAAAGTTCAATTTATAGGAATGCAAAGACATTAATAACTAATAAGACAAATTTTGCAATGTCTGGTAGCCAATAAAAATTACCAGACAGTCAAGACAGCAGAAAAATACAGCTTATACATAATTGACAGAGTTTCACTTATGTGCCAAAATTGTCAAAATTGACAGATTGTCTATTTGTCAAGATTGACAAAAAGTGTCAAAATTGACAGATAAATGAAAAATATTATAGGATTAGTAGAAAATACTTTGAAACAATTATTATAACTGTATTTCATATGTTCCAGAAGCTAGAGGAAAGATTGAATATTTTTAGTAAAATGGAACACATGAAAAGATCCAACTCAACTTCTAGACATTAAAATGTCTGATAAAAAATGCACCAGATGGGATTAATGGCAGATTACACAATGAAGATGAGAAGAGTATTAAGATATACAATACACACCATCTAATATAAAGCACAGAGTAAAATCAAAATAAAACATAAACAAAGCATCAGTGAACAATTGTGCAACTTCAAGCAACTAAATACACATATAATTGAAGTCTCCAAAAGACAGATGAGAGAGGGAGCATAAAAAAAGTGGGGGAAAATGGTCAAAATTTTTCAAAATTGATGAAAACTATAAACCCACAGATCCATGTAGCTCAACAAACCCGTGGACAAGAAACATAATGAAAACTACACTAAGGCATATCATAATCAAATTGCTTAAAATCTCAGAAGTAACTAGAGGAGAAAAAAGAAAACGCTATATATAGAGAAAAAAACATGAAGATAACAGAAGATTTCTCAATAAAAACAATGAAACTGGAAAGGAGTGAAGCAAGATATTTAAACTACTGAAATAAAAAATAATTCTCAAACTAGAATTTCTTATACAGTGAAAATATTTTTTAAAAATCAAGGCAAAATAAAGTCTTTTCTGACAGAAAAATCGAGAAGCAGATTTGTACTACAAGGAAGAAAAACAAAACCAGACAGAAACTTTGCTCTGTACAAACAAATGAAGACCCCTAGAATTGGTAACTACATAAGTAAATATAACTAATCTTTCTCATTATTTAAATATCTTTAAAAGATAATTGGAGCCATGAGATACTACTTCATACTCATCAGGATTGCTACAGTAAAAAAGTCAATAAGAGTTGAGGAAAATATGATGAAATTTCAAGCTTCGTAAACTGCAAATGGGAATGTAAAATAGTACACTTTGGAAAATACTCTGATAATTACTCAAATGATAAGATAGTTATCACATGATCCAGCAATTCCACTACTAGGTGTATACCCCAAAGAAATAAAAATACATGGCCAGTGTAACCCCTTTGTGTCCCCTCCCACTGTAGGAGTTTTCTGTCCTCTCAATAAATCCTGCTTTAAAAAAAAAGACATGGCCACACAGAAACTTGCATACAAGTGTTTATAGCAGCATTATTCATAATAGTCAAAAAGCAGAAACAACACAAAGTTCCATCAATGGATGAATAGATACAACAAAATGTGGTATAGCCAGGTAATGGGATATTATTCAGTCTTAACAAGAAATGAAGTATTCATATACATGGATGAACCTTGAAAACGTTATGCTAAGTGAAATAAGCCAATCACCACATACGATGCATTTCCATCCTTATGAAAGTCCAGAATAGGGATTTAAAGAAACAAAGACTAGAAATAAATGCTTAGGACTAAAGATGGAAAACAGGGTTAGATTATAGAGGGATGATAGCTAAAGGGGTTTTTCTGGAAGCAATGACAGTATCTTAAATTGACTATGGTAATGGTTGCATATATTTCTGAATATACGAAAAACCATAGAATTTTACACATTAAATTAAATTAAATGGGTGGATTACATAGTATATAAATTATATCTCAATAAAACTATTAGAAAAAATAAAATTGGCTTTTAAAAAAAAAGTGTACTGTGAGATTTCTAATATAGAGAAATAAAATGATTCCACAAAGGATAGAAGGAGAGAAAAGGAAGTACACCATGTATGGTTCTCATAATTCATGTGCAACAGTATAATGTCACTAGAGGATAGATTATGATAAGTTAAAGATGCACACTGTGAACCTTACAGGAACAAAACTAAGTGTTATAACTAACAAGTCAATAAAGGAGATACAATGGAATAATAATAAAACACATCCGGTTAATCAAAAAGATGACAGAAAAAGAGTAACAAAGAACAGATAGGACAATAGAAAACAAATATAAATCCAGAAGATTTAAACCCAGCTATATCAAAATTAGATTAAATAGAAATGATCTAAACACCAAACAAAAAGGCAGAGAAATCAGATTAACAAAGAAGAAAAATCTAACAATATTAATAAAAAAGCAAAAACTACAAGAAAGCCACTTTGCATATGAAGAGACAAATAGGCTAAAAAATAAAAGGATAAAAATGATATCACATGCTGATGGTAGTCTCAGAAAAAGCTGGAACAACTATATTAATTTTAAGCAAAATAGATTTCAGAGGAAAGAATATTACCAGGAATAAAGACAATCATTTTCTAATGTTAAAGGTATAGATTCACTATAGAACATAACAATCTAAGCATTTATGAACCTAAGAACAGAACTTCTAAATATGTGAAGCAAGAACTAATAAAGCTTCAAAAGTAGCTAGAAAAATCCACCATTATAATCAGGGATTTTAAGATTTCTCTCTCAATAACTGATAGAAAATATGAATGGAAAAATCAGCAATTATATAGAAGATCTGAAAAACAAAATTAGTCAACTTGATCTAATTGGCATACATAGAACACTCAACAACAACAGAATACAATCTTTTTTAATGTACATGGAATATTGACCCAGGTAAGCCATATTTTGGGTCATAATACAAATCACATTAAATTTTGAAAAATTCAAGTTATACAAACTATATCCTTTGACCACTATAGAATTAAATTAGAAATCACCGAAGATGTGTACTTTTAGTAGCTGGTAAATAATACACATATTGAAAATAATAGGTATCTCTTTCAAATAAACAAATCAATAAGAGAAAGTTGCACTAATGGGGGTGATGGGCACACTTAAAGTACAGACATTTTCAGCACTATACAATGCATCCATGTAACCAAAAGCCATTTCTATCCTTAAAGCTCTTCAATAAATAAATAGAGAGATAGATAAGATAAAAGTTTTAAAAATGGATCAAAGATCAAAACATCAGAGCTAAAAACCTTTAGAAGTAAACATACTAGGAAAGCTTCATGTTATTGGATTTGACAATATTTTCTTGGATATGATACCAAAAGTATAGGCAACTAAAAAAATAGACAAACTGAACTTCATCAAAATTTTAAAACTTTTGTGCATCAAAGGACACTATCAACAGAGAGACGATATAACTCATGGAATTGTAGGAAATATTTGCAAACCACATATGTATGTAAGGCATTAATATCCACAATATATAATGACAACTCAATAATGACAAATAAGTATTTTTGCCAACAGCCATTTCTCCAAAGAATATATCCAAATGGCCAAGAAGAATATTTTTAAATGTTCAATATCACTAATCATTATAGAAATGTAAATCAAAACTACAAGTTATTACTTCATACATGTTGCTATAGCTACTCTTTAAAAAGAGGAAGAAAAGTAAAATAGCAAGTGTTGACAAAGATATGGATAAATTAGAGTCCTTGTGCACTACAGGTAGGAATGTAAAATGGTACCATTTCTGTGGAAAACAGTATGATCCTCAAAAAGTTAAAAACAGAATTACTGTATAAGCCAGCAACTTCAATTCTGGGTATATACACACCCAAAAAGTGAAAGCAGGAGCTTGAATAGATACTTGTGTGCTCATGTTCATAAAAGCATTATTCACATTAGCCAAGTTTGGAAGCAACCCAAGTTGTCATTGATGGGTGAGTGAACAAATATAATGTGGTACTATATATATAACGGAATACTATTCAGACTTAAAATGGAATAAGATTCTGACATGATACAATATGGATGAACTCTGGAGATATTGTATTAAGTGAAATAAGCTAGTCATAAAAGCGCAAATAATGTATTATTTGACTTATATAAAGTGCCTAGAGAAATCAAATTCATAGAGACAGAAAGCAGAATCGTAGTTACTAGGGAATAGAGAAAGGGGACAAAGGTACTGTGCTATGTCTCCTTTCTTATTGAAACTCTAGGAAAAATATATCTAATTTATAGTAATGGAAAGCAGACCAATGGGAGTCGTGTTTGGGGAATGATTGGTAAGAGACAGAAGGGAGTCTTTTAAGTAAGTGGAAATGTCATATCTTGATTGTGTTTATGGTTACATAGGTATATACATTTGTCAAAATGCATTCAACTGTACAATAAAATGCACTCACTTTAAACTTATATAAGTTATATCTCAATAAAGTTAAGAGTTTTCAAAAAGGCACATGTACTAGAATGATCAAAATCCAAAAACTGACAATACCAGTTGCTGAGAAAGATATAGAACAGGAAGGACTCTCATTCCTTTCTGGTAGGAATGCAAGATGGTACAATCATGTTAGAAGACAGTTTGGCAGTTGCTTACAAAGCTGAACATAGGTTTACCATATAATCCATAACTGATAGAAGATATGAATGGAAAAATCAGCAATTATATAGAAGATTTGAACAACAAAATTAGTCAACTTGATATAATTGGCATATATAACACTCAACAACAACAGAACACAATTTTTTTCAAATGTACATGAAATATGCTCCTAGGTATTGCCTCAACTGATTTGAAAACTCATGTCCACACAAAAGCCTGCATGTGAATGTTTATAGCAGTTTTACTCATAATCACCCCAAACTGGAAACAACCAAGATGTCCTTCAATAAGTGAATGAATAAACCTGCTGTAAAATATTCATACAGGTGTGATATTCAGTACTAAATATGAAAGCACTATCGAAACATGCAAAGACATGTATGAATATTACATACATATTTCTAACTGAAAGAAGCCAGTCTGAAAAGACTATATACTGCATTATTCTATTTATATGACATTTTTGAAAAGGCAAAACTGTAGAAATGGCAAACAATCATGGTTGTTAGGGGTTTGTGGTGAGGTGGGGAAGTTGCATAGGTGAATACAGGGGATTTTTCAGAGCAGTGAAACTATTCTGAATTATATTGTAATGGTGGATATGTGATGCTATTTATTTTTCAAAGGCCCAGAACTCTATAGTACAAAAAGTGAGCCTTAATGTATGCAAATTTTAAAAATCGTCTGTGAGGTCAAGGGATTCCAGGATGAAATGCAGAATGTGAAAAAAGAATTGAACTATATTGCAAATGTGTGAAATAATCTTACTGAAAGGAAACGGAGGGAAAGTTGCTGACTTAAGTAACTTTGAAAATGAGTGCTCAATGCTTTAGTCCACAATACTAAAGACAGTAAGATATGTACATAAACATTGTATACAGGTTGATACATTTATTTTCCACAAGTGTATGAGTTAGCAATTTGGATACCACTGTACATGTATACTGGAATTGAACAATAAGGTAAATGAAGGTGAATGGTGGGAGCCATATTTCTCACAGTTGAGGTGAGAAGGTATACATATGTAAGGTAAGGGAAGAAGGCTAGAGTGACCCAAGTGGTAATGGAGAATTGGAGACATCAGCATGAACTTGTGTTCAGTTTAAATTATATCAGATGGTCATATATATCAATATGTATAGATATGTGTATGTATATATTTAGGTTAGAATAGGCATATATAATTCCTTCTTCTGTCTGCTGAGAGGGTCTAGAAGCAATGATACCCCTATAGCAACAAGCACACTTTGTGCCCAGATCTTGGTCTCTAATCCTATTTTCCAATTAAAGGAACCAGGAATTCTTGGAGAAATGACTGATTATAGAAATGGGTCAGGACATATACAAGATAAACCTGGAGAACATTGTAGCACCATAATATAAGGAAGTGCTCCAAAAAAAAAAAAAAACCCATACTACATTGATAGGGGTATGTCAAATGGATATACACATTGGCTGAAAGAGCTTTCAATAGCCAGAGGTAGAACAAGTTGAGCAACAAAATAAATACCTTATTATTGGATTATAACCTGGAATATAAAATAAATATACATGAGTTCATACTTGGAAAGTCAAATAATTAAATAAACAAAAGAGAAGAAAATTATTCGCTGTAGAAGTATTATAAATAATTTATATAGGTGCTTTCCTCTCAAGGAAGTGGAATATAACTCTCCACTAGTTAAATGTGGTCAGGCCACAGTGACTTCCTTCCAAAGAGTACAATATGGAAAGGGAGGAAATAGAGTAACTTTATAATAGACAAATCTAACACTATTGCAACTGTGTCAGCATCACTAGTGATGAGTCATATTGATAGCATGAACCCTTGATGTGATGTGATGATGTTATGCCCATAGTCTTCCTTCCCAAACCCATAACCTCAGTCTAATCAGAAATAGATCAGAAATGCTACAATTGAAAAAAATATCCAACTAATCGCTTTTTTAAACTGACTAAATTATCAAAAACAATGAAACTCTTTGAAACTGTCACAGCCAAGAGGAGCCTAAGGAGACATGTTGATTAAATGTAATGTGATATCTATTCTGGATGGAATATTGGGACAGAAAAAAAAAAAAACATTAGGTAAAAAGTAAGGAAATCTGAATGAAGTATGGACTTTAGTAATAATAATGTATTGATATTGGTTTATTAACTGTGACAAATGTACCAAACAAATTAAGATGATAATAAGGGAAACTGGGTGTGGAATATATGGGAACTCCGTAGTATCACTGCAGTTTTTTCTGTAAAACTAATACAATAAAATAAGGTTTATTTTTAAAAGAATACCTGATGGCTGCCCCTCCGCTAAGATTCTGATTTAATTGATCAGCTTTGTGGTCTGGGCACTGGGAGTCTTAAAAGCTCCCTACATGATTCTAATACGCAGCCAGGTTTGAGAACTACTGGATGATTGCGTAAGGCTTAAGACATTGTCTGGGTAAGTGTCAGGAACTGTATGCATATCAACATATCTATTTGCCCAGATTTAATCTCATAAAATCATGTGTCTTCAACAGACATGGTTTCCCTGCATATTAGGTTGAATGAGTGAGATCAAACAAAATACATTAACACCTTTCATATTGTCCTAGATTAACTAGCACGGTTCAAAAGAGCTTTCTGTGATGAAAGTGTTCTATATCTACATTGGCTATTGAGCGCTTGAAATGTGGCTAGCATAACTGAGAAAATGAAATTTTAATTTTATTTAACGTTAATTAATTTAGATTTAAATAGCAACATGTGACTAGTGGCTACCATATTTGACAGCACTGCTCTGTGAAAACACAGGTTCCTAAGAGACTTCTTAATGTTCCTTTTTTGGATATGGACTAATTTTTCTCACTCCAACTTTTTTCTTCCTACAAGTTGGAGCTTCCTATTTGCTAGAAGGCATTTTTAATTTAAAACAGCAGTACAAATGCTAATCCACTCCCTCACGTTGGCAACAGACGAATCTGGCATCCTCCCCGGGCCTCCCCCACCTGCAATGCCTGCTGCTGGCTGCAGAAAGCAGCCATTGTGCCCTCAGAGAACACTTCCTCTGAGCCCCTGCCCTGCTTCCCTTTCTAGAGTATTTTGGTTCAGTCCAATGCTAATTTTTCAACTGCTCTCTACGGAGTTAATTCCAAACTCCTAAAGAAGAACGGAAAACAGGTTCTCCTGGTGGAGGGCTGCAGATGTTCTGTTATTTGTCTCCGTTTAAAAATTAGCTTTTCCTCAACCCTCTGCCATATCCACGAATTTCTACTATGCTACAGAGCTAATGACTACATTAAGCATTTGGAAGGTCTGCAGTATTGTATTGCTGATAGCTCAGTGGCAGAATACAATTATACTATAGATTGCTTAGACTGTCGGGATGATTGGAAGAAATAAACATTCTGGAGGGGCAGTATAGATTGAGTTTTATCACATGCAGCTCCCCTGACGGCCAGACCTGCAACCTGTATACTGAAAGCAAATACCAAAGGTGAGATTTTAGATATATTGCTACCCTGCCCACTTTATCACTCACACATTATAGTGAAAGTTCAGTTGTCTTTGCTTTTTAGTAAGTGTAGGATTTGTGTGGTTTTAATGATGCAAAAAGGTGAGGAAAGAATGGGCTTTTAAAAGTGTGACAACTTCAGCAGTCAAAGCCTGTCCAAGCTTACTTAACTGATCAGGAAAAAAAATCTAGGATCTCATAAGCAACTATCAGAGGACAAGAATTTGAAATTAGTGTTAAAGTTAGAGATTCTAAATTGTGAGCTGGTTGCCAGCAAGGCCTCTTCTCTTCAATTTTGCCATAATCTTAGAACCTAGATTAGGGCCTATAGCTTCAGAATTTTGTGCGTTTGTTTATGTTAATAGCTTCATTTAGATTTAATTTACACACTATAGAATGAACCAATTTAAAATATACAATGCAATGATTTTTAGTAAATGTATATTTGTACAACCATCACCACTCTATTTTTAGAATTTTTCTTTTTCTTTAAGTTACTAACATAGTTTATTATTATTTATGGTTTTTTATTTACTTTGAGATTTAAAGTTTTTTAAATTTATTTATTTATTATAAAGATGTGGGGTCCAATTCAGGGTTAGGTATACAAACACTGATCATGCAGGTACCCTTGTTG
>NW_007259260.1:250681-271176 GCF_000164805.1 Carlito syrichta
CCACTACTGCCAATTGCTATCTTATAGCATTACAATTGTTCAAGGTCACCTTATGAGTGAGAACATATGGAACTCAGTTCTTTGTTTCTGTGATAAATCACTGAGCATGATTGACTCCAAATTCATCCAAGTTACTGCGAAGTCCATATGTTTGTCCTTCTTTATGGCTGCATAATATTCCATTGTGTATATGCACCACATTTTTTTCATCCAGTCCAGCTTCAGTGAGCAACACAGTTGGTTGCATGTTTTTGCTATTGTGAATAGAGCTGCAACAAACATACGTGTGCAGGTATCTTTTTTGTAGAATGATTTGAGTTCTTCTGGGTATATTCCCAATAGGGCAATTGCTGGGTCATATGGAAGGTTAATTTCTAGTTCTTTCAGAAATCTCCAGACTGTTTTCCAGAGAGGTTGTACAAGTTTGCATTCCCACCAGCAGTATAGAAGTGTTTCTTTTTCTCCACATTCTTGCCAGCATCTGTTGATGTTTGTTTTATTAATGATGGCCATTCTTACAGGGGTTAGGTAGTATCTCACTGTGGTTTTGATTTGCATTTCTGTGATGATGAGTGAGGCTGAGCACTTTTTCCTGTGTCTGTTGGCTGCCTGTATATTTTCTTTTGAGAAGTTAAAAACTTTTACAATGAGAATTACAAAACACTGCTCAAAGAAATCCAAGAAGATACAAACAAATGAAAAAATATACCATGCTCATAGATAGGAAGAATCAACATTGTTAAGATGTCCATCCTACCAAAGGCAATCTACAGATTCAACGCAATACCCATTAAGTTACCAACATCATTCTTCTCAGATCTGGAAACAATAATACAGAAATTCATATGGATATAAATGACCATGAATAGACAAAACAATCCTTAGCAAGAGAAACAAAGCAGGAGGTGTCACACTTCCAGACTTCAAACTCTACTATAAACCTGCAGTAATCAAAACAACTTGGTATTGGTATAAAAACAGGCACATAGACCAATGGAACAGGATAGAGATTCCAGAAGCAAAGCCTCAATTCCTCAACCAACTCATCTTTGACAAAGCCTCCAACAAAAACTACTGGGGAGAGGAAAACCTATTCAGTAGATGGTGCTGGGGAAAACTGGCTGACCACATGCAGAAGACTGAAACAGGACCCCTACCTATCACCATACACAAAAATTAACTCTAAATGGATCAAAAATCTAAACATAAAACCTCAAACTATAAGAACCTTAGAAAACACAGGAGACACCCTTATGGAAATTGGAACTGGCAACAAATTCCTATCCAGAACCCTAAAGACCAATACCTTAAGAAAAAAGATAGACAAGTGAGACCTCATCAAATTAACGAGCTTCTGCAAAGCAAAAGAAACCATCAAGAGAGCAGGGAGACAGCCCACAGAATGGGAAAAAATATTTGCCAACTGTATATCTGACAAAGACCTAACATCTAGGATCTACAAGGAACTCAAACACACTGAAGGGAAAAAAAACAAACAGCCCCTTTAAAAAGTGGGCAAAAGACAAGAATAGAATTATTCCTTCACCACAAAGAGATCCCTGGTTCCCTTTCACAGTCACTACCTATTTTCCCCAATTTTTCCCAAGACATTAGCCACTACTATTCTATTTTCTGTCTTTATGGATCTTCCTGTTCTGGATATTTTATACAAAAGAATAATGCAATGTGTAATATTTTGTGACTGGCTTCTTTCACTTAGCATGTTTTTCAAGATTCATCCATGTCGTGGCCTGGATCAGTACTTCATTCCTTTTTATGGATGAATAATATCCCAGTGTATGGATACACCACAATTTGTTTATCTGCTCATCAGCTGATAGACATTTAGGTTGTTTCCACTTTTGTGTATTATGAATAATACTGCTATGAACATTTGTGCTGGGATTGTGACGGGGATTATGTTAAATCTACAGATCACTTTAGAGATAATTGTCATCTTAATAATCCATGAACATGAAATATTTCTTTGATCATTTAATGTTCTTTATTTTCTGTAAGCAGTGCTTTGTATTTTCCAATCTACAAGTCTTTCACTTCTGTTAAATTTATTCCTAAGTATTTTCTTCTTTTTTGATGCTATTATGAATGAAATTATTTTCCTAATTCAATGTTGGGATTGCTCATTGCTAGCATTTAGAAATGCAACTGGTATTTTTATACTGAGTTCTCATCCTTTAACATTGCTCAACTCATTTATTGTTTCTAATAGCTTTTTATGTATAGATTTGGTAGGATTTTTGCATAAAGATTATGTCATTTGTGAATAAACATATTTTTATTTCTTCATTTCCAACTTTGACGCCTTTTATTCCTTTTTCTTGCATGTTGAACTAGCTAAAACCTCCAGTGCAATGTTAAATAGAAGTAATGAAAACAGACATCCTTGCCTTGCTCCAAATCGTTTCTGGAAATGCAGGAAAAGCATTGTCTTCACTTAAGTATGATGTTGGCTGTAGGATTTTCATAGAAGTTCTCTTTTTTTTTTTTTTTTAAGTTGGAGTCTCACTCTGTCGCCCAGACTGGAGTGCAGTGGCCGCTTCCGGCCACCACAGCCTCGCCTGCTGGGCTCCTGCGATCCTTTCACCTCAGCCTTCCGAGTAGCCGGAATTACAGGCATGCGCCACCACGCCCGGCTGATTTTTTGATTTATTGAAGAGATGAGGTCTCGCTGCCCAGGCGGGTCTCGAACCCTGCGGGCTCAGGCAATCCACTCACCTCAGCCTCCCAAAGCGCGGGATTACAGGCTGAGCCACCGAGCCCGGCTTAGAAATTCTCTTCTATTCCTAGTTTGTTGAGAGTTTCAACCATGAATGGATATAGAGTTTAATCAAATGTTTGCTTCTTCTTCTTTCAAAATGAACATGTGAGTTTTTTCCTTCTTTCTAATGATTTGGTGTATTTGGTGTATTTGATTTTCATATGTTTAATCAATCTTGCATTCCTGGAATAAACCCCACTTGTTTATGATGTTATAATCTTTTTTATATGCTATTAGATTAATTTTCTAATATGTTGAAAATGTTGCATCTACACTTATTAGGGCTTTCGGTCTATAGTTGTTTTTTTTCTTAGAATTTCTTTGTCAGACTTCGGTATGAAAATAAAACTGGACTTGTAGACTGAGTTGGAAAGTCTTCCCTCCTCTTCCTTTTTTTGGAATAATTTTATTAACTCATCTTTAAATGTTTGGTTGAGTTCACTGTTAAAGACATCTGGACCTGGGCTTTCTTTGTAAGTTTTTTAAAACTTTGATCTCTATATTATTGTAGGTCTATTCACATTTTGATTTCCTCTTGAGTCGGTTTTCATAGTATGAGTCTTTTTAGGAAATTTTCCATTTCATTCAAATTATTTAATTTGTTGGCACAGTTCTTTTTTTTTTTTTTTTTTTTTTTTTGAGTTGGAGTCTCACTGGGTCGCCGCTTCCGGCCACCGCAGTCTCGACCCGCTGGGCTCCGGCGATCCTTCCGCCTCAGCCTTCCGAGTAGCCGGAATTACAGGCATGCACTACCACGCCCGGCTGACTTTTTGATTGAT
This sequence comes from Carlito syrichta, assembly GCF_000164805.1. Classification (NCBI taxonomy): domain Eukaryota; kingdom Metazoa; phylum Chordata; class Mammalia; order Primates; family Tarsiidae; genus Carlito; species Carlito syrichta. The sequence continues at coordinate 254,240 of NW_007259260.1, forward strand.
TGGAGAGATGAGGTCTCGCTGCCCAGGCGGGTCTCGAGCCCACGGGCTCAGGCCATCCACTCACCTCAGCCTCCCAAAGGCGCGGGATTACAGGCTGAGCCACCGATCCCGGCTACAGTTCTTATTTTTATAAGATCAGTATTGATGTCCCCTCTTTCATTCCTGAGTTAGTCTTTTGAGTTTTTTCTTTTTAAATTTGTCAGTCTATTTAAAGATCGATTTTTTTCAAAGAAACAACTTTTGATTTTGTTCATTTTCTCTATTGTTAGTCTATATTCTCATTACTTTTCCCTCTAGCCTTCATTTATTTGCTTTTGCTGGCTTTGTAATTAGTTTATTCTTTTTTACATTTTAAGGTGAAAGGTAAATTATTGCTTTGAGATCTTTTTCTTTTTAAATATAGACTTTTTAATCTTTAATTTCTAAAGCACTATTATAAGTTTCTAAGCACTAATTAACAGCTTCACATACATTTTGATATGCTGTGCTTTCTTTTTATTCATCTCAACTTATTTTCTAACTTCTCTTGTGATTTTTTTAATCTATGAGTTATTTAGAAGTATGTTAGGTAATATCTGCATATTTGGGGGTTTTTGAAATTCTCTTCTGTTAGTGATTTCTAATTTAATTCTACTGTTGTCAGAGAGCATACTTTGTATGATTTCAATCATTTTAAACTTAATGAAGTTTGTTTTATAACTAACATATGACCTATCCTGGAAAACATTAGATGTGTGCTTGAAAATAATATGTATCTTGCAGTTGTTGAGTGGAATGTGTTCTATAGTTGACTGACAGATCTAGTTGGTTTATTGTGTTGGTAAAGTCTTATACCTCCTTGTTGGTTTTCCTTCTAGTTGGTCTCAGAGATTCAGACTCAACTAAGGATTACAAGTGACCTCTATGTGCTATTGTGTACACTTTTTCCAAAATTTATCACAGCAAGTCTCTGAAGTGTGTGATATTATGGGTATTTTTACACATAAGGAAATTAAGGCTAAAAAATTAAAGTGGCTTCTCAAGGACAGTCATAAGAAGTGGCAGAGCTAAGATTCAATCTGACATCTCCTGGCTTGATATCCATTGTTTGTTCTGATGAATCACATCCCCCTTCATTCACGCCTTCTATGTTTACAAACTGAGTGGTTACTGGTTCTGACTTTCTCCAGACATGCTGGGAATCCCGCTTGAGTCTGGAGGATTGTAATACCCTGCACAGAGACAATACTAAGGATGGGCAAGAAGAACACCCATGAGGATCTCTTCTTGAAGGGAATGAAAGGTAAAACTGGATAGAGCATGCCACCTTTTAAAAATCCCAGTCTGTTTTTCAGAGCTTATTCATATCAATTATTATTTTGTATAAAGACTAAACAGGCCACTTGCACTATTTCCAGACATGAGGTTAGGGTAGAATTTAACAAGCTGGCCTGGATCTAGAGAGATCCTAAGGCAGAAGAGTACATGGTGGCAGTGAAAGGTGACCTTTCCTTGGTTGGATCCTAGCATCTGCAAGATGTGATGATTAATATTATATATCAGTTCGGCTAGAATATTTAGTCAAACATTAGCCTGATGTTGCTGCTAAGGTATATTTTTTAGATTTACCTTTAAATCAATAAGCTCTGTGTAAAGTAAATCATCCTCCATAATGTGGGTGAGCCTCATTCAATCAGTTGTGGGCCTTATGATAAAAAGAATGAGGTCCCCTAAGAAAGAGAGAGTGTTCTTCCATACTGCCTTCACATTCAAGCTACACCATCACCTCTTCCCTTCCAGTTTACCAAATTGCCCTGCAGATTTTAGACTTGCCAGTTCCCACAATTGTGTCAGTTGATTCCTTAAACTAACTCTCTCTCCTTTTTTCCCTTTCTTCTTTCCTCTCTTCCTTCTCCCCTTTTTCTTCCTCCCTCCCTCTTCCCCTCCCCTCCTTCTCCTCCTCCTCCTCTTCTTTTTCTTTTCTCACTCTCTCTCTGGAAATTCTTGACTAATGCACAGGCTTCAGATAAGAGTATAAATGCAGGCCCACATACCATATCTAAATATTTTTACTAAATATTTAAAATTTGTAAATCAAGTTGATATACTATCCTATCATTCTGCCTTGACAAATACCCTTACACATGTTTTTGTGGATCCCAATCCATGCTTCCAAGTTCCATCCATACTTCCCCCAAATAACAAACAGCTGCCTCTTAGACACCTCTCAAGCATACAGATCCTCACACCCACTGTGTGTGTGTGTGTGTGTGTGTGTGTGTGAGTGTGTGTGTGCCCGCGCGCGCGTGTGTGTGTGTGTGTGTCTCCAGGAAGACAGAACCAGAAAAGGAGCCCATGAAGGCTCTGTAAATGGACTCGTGGACATTTAGGCAGGGAATTCCAACTTCCCAGGCGTCCACTTCGAGTTCTAGGAGTTCTGTGTGGGCCTTTCTTTTCAGTTCCACCATCTCCTCTTCAAGTAAGGCCCTCTAAAGCACAATGATAAGAACAGGGTCTCTTCTTGCATGGGTTTAAGTGTGGTACTAAGCCTTCCAAATCCTTAGCAGGGAAAGATAGAGGAGAACAAATGTCCAGAGGTCCCAGGGCCCTGCCTACAGGAGGCCTTGCTCTCCCAAGGGCTCCCATCCAATCCTGAAAACAAAAATGAGCAGTCTGGGCAGCTTGTGCCAATAGGATAAACAATGAAACAATTTCCAGTGGGGCAGAGAGGGTACAGCCTCAGAGGGAATGATTCGGTCTTGGCGTAGCAAACCTAGATACTAGTGCTATAGTTTAAATGTGTCCCCCAGTTTCATGTGTTGGAAACATAATACCCAAATTTACATGTTGATTAGAGATGGGACCTTGGGGAGGTAATTAGGATTAGATAAATTCATCATGGTGGTTTTACAGGAAAAGGAAACCTGGCCTGAGCTGACATGCATGCTCTTGCCTTCTCGCCATGTGACACAGCAACAGCCCTCAAAAAACAACAGCACCATGCTCTTAGATTTCCTAGACTCCAGAACGATAATAAATAAATTTATTCTTTACTAAACTACCCAGCCTTATGTATTGTTTTAGCAACAGATAATGAACTAAGACACCTCCCCTTTTCTGTCTTCTCCCCTTTTCTGTCTGTCTCAGTCTGACTGCAACGTGCAGCCCAACAATTTCATTTATAGACTTTAGGCTTAATAGTACTGTCTACAGGTCTCCAATGCCCTGTTATTGGGACAGGAGGAAACCCATTCCGAGTCAAGGATTTCCTGGCCCAAGGCTCTCCTCACTGGTTATATCTAAAACCAATTCCCATTTAAGTGTTTAATGCAGACCAAGATCACTGCTTTGTAGCTCTTCTCCTAGTGGTGCAGACAGTTTGAAGTCTCTCACAAGACAGAAAACCCTAGCACGTTTCACCTTTACAATGAGCTGCCAGGCCTGAGTGAAGTCAGACACTATGTTTATTCATGCATGAACAAGCTACCGATAGAGAGGTAGTACAATGCAGGAAGTTATTTAGTTCTGGACTGTCCATGAATGAGTGTGTTTATGTATTGTAATTCCCTTGGTGCAGATGGGACATATGATCCTCATTCACTAAGCACCAAAGGCTGGTCCAGGGCTCAGGGCCAACTCAGCAGCGACAATCTGTCATCTGTCACACACCTTCTTGTGTTGCCTTTCTCAGGTTGGCTGGAGCCTCTGAGACATGACCCAGTAACCATTTCAAAAATTTCCATGGACACTAGAACTCTGTTGTGGTAGAAGCTTACAGAAAACAGATGCCTCTAACAGAGGGATGGCAACCAAGTTCTTCTGGGCATGCCAATATCAGGAAGCACAGTATAAATAGACACAAATTTGAAATATTTTGATGAAGGAAAGGAAATGGAGTTGACCTGTCAAGAGTGATGTGGACAGGTACTTTCAGGAGCAAACAAATATAGCAAACGGGGCCTCAATTAACTTCTTATTATATGCATCTATATTTAACAGACAGAGACAAAGGATTAAACCTGAGAGTGTAAAAATGAAGAGAGAAAGGATGCATGCCACAGCCTCCCAGAGAATGGCTGCCCAGGTACCATTCACTGCATTGATTTCTACTCTTTAAGGACTCCTGGAATTCTAGTGCTACTACTTCATAGCAAGATTATGACCAAATACTGAACTTCCTAATTGTTTCATTCTTCAGAGTCTTGTTCACTGCCTATATCCCTTTCCACTGCTCTGTTTTTAAAAATAAGGTGACATATGGTGTAGAAGGAGGTCATTTGCAGTAAAGCGTGGGCTTTTAAAACATTGGTTCATTTAACAAACAATTCCTGAGGTTCTTCTATGTACTAAGCCCTATGCTTATAACAGGCATGGTCCCTTATCTCATGGGATTTATATTCTATCCAGAGAGAGAACATAAATGGAAATAAACACATAAGTATAATATAAATATTATCAAATAGTGATAATGACTATGAAAAAAGTGACAAAATAACAAATAACTACAGTGAAGGTGGTCAGAGAAGGCATCTCTCAAGAGATAACCTCTGAGTTGAGAACTGAATGATGAGAAGGAGAAAGCCATGGAAAGACCTGGGGAAAAAGCAATCCAGGTAGAGGGAACAGCAGATAAAAGTTTCCTGAGGCATAAATGACTTTAGATTGTTTCAGGAAAAGCAAAAGAGAAGGAGAAGGAAAAGTAAAAGGAGTAGGAATTGGAGAGGCAGGTGAAAATGGATCTTGTAAAGTCGGGTAATGTGTGGTAATATTTTAGGATTCTATTGCAAATAAATTATATATAATCCACTGGAGGGGTTTAAACATTCTTCCTACCTTCTTTTGATATTTGATATCAGCACCAAGTTTTTTAATTAAAATGTTTCATTCCCCCATTGGACACAGTCCAGCAGTACTATCAATCTAGATGCTCTGCAAGACCCTAGCCAAAGTACAAGGCTAAATAAATAAAATGTATTTTCAACAGGCCTTTTGTCCTTTGGATTTTACGACAGCTTTATTGAGATATAATTCACATACTATAACATATATACAATTCACTTATTTAAAGTGCACGATTCAATGGTTTTTAGTATGTTTACAGATGTGTGCAACCATCACTTCACTCCCATTGATTTTAGAACATCTTAATCACCTCAAGAACCCCTATACCCTTTAGCTACCACCCCTATACTCTCTACATCCCCCATTCTAAGCAACCACTAATCTACTTTATGCCTCAGTAGTTTTCCTTTTTCCAAACATTCAATATGAACCAAATCGTATGTTAAATGGTCTTTTTTGACTGGCTTCCAGCACTTAACATAGCAATAATTCTTTCAAGGGTCATTCATGTTGTAGCCTGTGTGAGTGCATCATTGCTTTTTATGACTAAATAATATTCCATTGTATGTATATACCACATTTTGTTTATCCATTCTTCAGCTGATGAAAATGTAGGTTGTTTCCAACTTTTGACTGTTAAAAACAATTCTGCTGTGGAGATCTGTGTACAAGTTTTTGTGTTGGCATGCTGTTAGTTTTCTTGGGCAAATACCTAGGACTGGATTTTCTGAGTCATATGATCACTCAAGGCTTAACATTTTGAAGAACTGCCAAACTATGTTTCTTAGTGGCTGTACCAATTTACAATGCCAAAAAGAATGCATGAGGGCTCCCATTTTTCCCTATCCTCACCAACATGTGTGCCATGAACTGGATATTTATACCCCCCTCAAAATTTATATGTTGAAACTTAATCACCAATGTGATAGTATTAAAAGGTGGGGCCTTTGGGAGGTGATTAGTTCATGTGGGCTCTGTCCTCATTAATGAGATTATTTTTCTTATAAAAGTAACTCTAGAAAACTAGCTAGTCCCTTTGAACTCTGTGAGGACATAGCAAGACGGCACCATCGGTGAATCAAAGAGTAGCCCTCACCAGACAAAAACTAAATCTGCTAGAGCCTGGATCTTGGATTTCCCAAACTCCAGAATTATAAGCAATAAATCTGTTGTTTAAAAATTACCCAGTCTAAATTGGGACTTCATCAAACTGAAGAGCTTCTGCAAAACAAAAGAAACTATCAAGAGAGCAGGGAGACAGCCCACAGAATGGGGAGGGAAATTGCCAACTGTATATCTGACAAAGGCCTGACATCTAGGATCTACTAGGAACTCAAACAGACTGAAAAGAAAAAAACAAATAGCCCCATTAAAGAGTGAGCAAAAGACATGAAGACACACTTCTCAAAAGAAGATATGTGGGCAGCCAACAGACACATGAAAAAATGTTCAGCCTCACTCATCATCAGAGAACTGCAAACCAAAACCACATTGAGATACCACTTAACTCCTGTAAGAATGACCATCATTAACAAAACAGACAACAACAGATGCTGGACAGGATGCAGAGAAAAAGAAACGCTTCTACGCTGCTGGTGGGAATGCAAACTAATGCAACCTCTTTGGAAGACAATGTGTTGATTTCTGAAAAAACTTGAAATTGACCTTCCATATGACCCAGCAATCCCCCTGCTGAGAATATAACCAGAGGAACGCAATTCATCCTACAAAAAGATACCTGCACATGCATGTTTGTTGCAGCTCTAGTCATAATAGCAAAAGCATGGAACCAACCATGCTGCCCATCGAAGCTGGACTGTATTTTAAAAATGTGGTACATATACACAACGGAATATCATGCAGCCATAAAGAGGGACAAACGTATGTACTTCGCAGCAACTTGGATGGATCTGGAGTCGATCATACTCAGTGATCTATCACAGAAACAAAGAACAGAGTATCATATGTTCTCACTTATAAGCAGACCTTGAACCATTATCTTAATACTATAAAAAAGGGATTGGCACTAGTGGAAAACTGCCGGGGGAGGAGAGAGTGGATTTGGCAGTTAAGGGAAACTGCCAGGAGAGGGCGGGGCACACCACATCAACAAGGGTACCGGCATAATGAACATTTGTATACCGAACCCTGAATGGTACCCATATCCTTAAAATAAAATAAAATAAAGTAAAGTACCCAGTCTAAGGTACTTTGTTATAGCTGGCCAAACAGACTAAGACAACTTATTTTCTCCTTTCTGTTTTAAATTAGAGCCATCTTAGTGGTTGAGAAGTTATATTTAATTTTAGTTTTGATTTGCATTTACCTGATAGCTAATTATATTGAGCATCTTTTCATGTGCTTACTGACCTTTGTGCTTCTTTTTGGAGAAATGTCTATTGAAATTCTTTGCCTTTTTTAAATTTTAAAGTTGTGGGGTATAAGTCAGGATTAGGTACATAAGTGGTTTAGGTACTGGTGAAGTATTGGGTCTCCCATTGGACCTCACTTCACCTGGATCAGGATAAGGCACTGTTATTGAAGTTATGTGCCCATCCCTCCCCTGGCAGTATCCCGCTACTGCCAATTTCTTTTTTGTAGTATTATGATAGGTGTTCAGTGTCCACTAATGAGTGAGAACATGTGGTATTCCGTTCTTTGCTTCAGGGATAGATCACTGAGTATGATAGACTCCAAATCCATCCAAGTTGCTGCTCAGTCCATAATTTTGTCCTTCTTTATGGCTACATAATATTCCATTGTGTACATATACCGCATTTTTTTATCCAGTCCAGCTTCGATGGGCAGCATGGTTGATTCCATGTTTTTGCTATTGTGAATAGTACCACAATAAACATGCGGGAGCAGGTATCTATTGTAGAATGATTTTAGTTCCTCAGAGTATATTCCCAGAAAGGGGATTCTGGGTCATATAGAAGGCCAGTTTCTAGATCTCTTGGAAATTGCCACACTTTTCCCATAGAGTTTGAATTATTTGCATTTCCACCAACAGTATAGAAGTGTTCCCTTTTCTCAGTATCCTTGCCAGTATCTGTTGTTTTTGTTTTATTAATGATTTCTTTGTCCATTTTTAATTGGCTTATTTGTCTTTGGTTGTTTCATTGAAATTTTTATTTATATATTCTGAGTGCTGTATAATTATCAGATGTATTATTTACAAATATTTTATTCAAAAATGTCAATTTTGATATGCCAAATATTTTAATCATGATGAATTCCAATTTTTTTAGTTGCTTGTGTTTTGGGTGTCATATCTAAGAAACCATGACCAAGTTCAAGATCACAAAGATTTATACCTTTGTTTTCTTCTAAGTTATATTTTTTTAGCTATTATGTTTATATTTAATATATTTATCTATTCCAAATTAATTTTTATATGATGTGAGAGAGATACAAATTCCTTTTTTGCTTGTGACTATCCAATTATCTCACCATCATTCACCAAAAAAATCTGTTGATTGGCCATAGATATATAGGTTTATTTCTAACCTCCCAATTTGATTCAAATAAACTCTATGTTTGTCTTTAAACCAGTAGCATACTATGTTGATTACTGGAGATTTGTAGTAAGTCGTAAAATCAGAAAGTATGCATCCTCCAACTTTGTTCTTCTTTTCCAAAATTGTTTGAATTATTCTTGGTCCCTTGCACTTCCATGTGAATTTTAGGATCAGTTTATCCATTTATGGAACTTTCTTTTTTCATTATTTTACTTTTTATGAATTGATGTCTTTGAATCTAACATATGTCTTTTGTAGACAACTTATAGCCTAATAATGTTTTTTAATCAATTCTTCCCATCTCTGCCTTTTAATTTCAGTGTTTAATCTGTTTACATTTCATGTAATTATCAATAAGGTAGGATTTGTGATTGATATTTGTTTTCTACATGTCATGTAGCTTTGTTTCTCAATTCTTCAATTAATCCTTTGCATTGTACTAGATAAATATTACATAGCATACTATTTTTATTTGTTAGAATTTCTTATACCATGTATTTTTTAGTTATTTTCCTAGTGATTGCTCTGGAAATCACCATTAATATCTTAATTTATAAAATTCAAGTTTAGATTAATACTAACTTAATTTCATTGCTGTACAAATAATTTACTCTTTTATGGATCATTTCCCCCTTATACAATTGTAGTCAAAAATTACATCTTTATATTTGTGTGCATTCTCAACTTAGATTTATAATTATCACATTATTCAGTAGTCTTTTAAATAATATAGAACATAAAAAGAGTTTTAAACAAAAATACATTTTACTGTATTTTATATTTACTTATATAGTTACCAGTGTTTTCTTATTCATGAAGATCCAGTTTACAAACTAGATTTTTTAAAGTTTCCTCCCAAAAGATTTTTTTTTAGTATTTCTTGTAAAGAAGGTCTGCTCATTACAAATTCACTCAATTATTGTTAATCTGACAATGTTTTGATTTCTCTTTTGTTTTTGAATGATAATTATTCTGTATACAGAATTATTGGTTATCAGTAGTTTTTGTATTTCCAGCATTTTGAAAATGTTATCACACTGCCTTCTGGCTTTCCTGATCTCTGATGAGAAGTCATCTGCTAATCCTATGTATTTCGTGTGGACAATTTTATTATGCTGTGTCTAACTGTAAATCTCTGAGCTTATCATATTTGGATTTCATTGATATGCAGATTGATGATTTTCATCAAATTTGGGAAGTCTTATCCATTATGTCTTCACATATCATATCAACTTCTCTTTCCTCTCTTTCAGGGACTGCCATTATGTACACTTGATATTATCTCGCAGGCTACTGAGGCTCTGTTCATTTATTTTTCATCTTTCTTTTCTTCCTGTTCCTCAGACCAAAAAAAAATCTCAATTGAACTAATTTCAATTAACTCGATTATTCTGTCCACTCACATCTGCTGTTGAGTCTTTCTTGCTAATTTTTCATTTCAATTATTATTTTAATTCAGTTATTTAACTCTGGAATTTTTACTTGGGTCTTTTAAATAATTTATTTCCCTTCACTGATATAGTCTCTATTTGTTACAATGTTGTTCTCATATTGCCCTTTAGTGATTTAGGCATGGTATCCTTTAGCTCATTGAAAATATTTAAATAGCTGGCCTGAATTCTATCCAGAAAGTCCAATTTCTGAGTTTCCTTAAGGACTATGTCTATTGATTGCTTTTATTCTTGTGTATGGGGCATGGATTTTTGTTTCTTTTATGTCGTGTACATTTTTTCTGAAAATTCACTAGTTCAAATAATATAGTGTGTCAGTTCTGGAAATCAAGTTATTTGCCCTTGGATTTGTTGTTGTTACTTTTTAATCTTAGTGTTGTTTGCTTGTTTACTGACTTTTGTGAACTAATTCTGTAAAGTCTGTATTCTTTGTTTTGTGTAGTCATGAAAATATCTCTTCTTTTAGTTTAATCCTCAGTAATTGGACAGAGACTTCCTTAGCCATAGCAGCATACAGCTCCACCCAAATTTTCTTAGCAAGAAAGTGACCTATTCTAAGTTGTGACTGTGGCATTTAAACACAATTATTTTATTACTTGGGAGTACTGTCAATAAATTTTATTAGGGTGAGCTTGGAGTCCTTTCTGAGGGCATTTAACTGTTCACTGCATGGGGCATGGGAAAAATCAAACATCACTATGAAATAGATGGCCTGGAGGTGGACTGTCCTCCTTTTTAGGATGTGATACTGTCACCTAACACACATCACACCTCTTTCTATTTGTGTTCTGGAAATCAAAACCTTAAGGTCACCTACGCTCCCACCCCCCACCCCCCACACACACACAAACTCTAAGCCCTCTTCTTTCCTTGTCTATGGGTGATAATGTTAAAGATAAAAGTTTGTCTTCAGTACTCTGTTCTTACTCAGTCTTTATCCCCAATGTCTGACTAATCGTAGACCTGTTAGTAAGGCCTCCAATTCTCTATGATCTCATCTCACTTAAATCTCACACACTTGTCTTTGCCCTTTCTTCCTTCTTTCTCCATAATCAGAGAACTTACAGAGATGCACACACATGTTCTGGAACAAAGGACTTTTCAAAACTTCTTGATTTTATTTTAATTACCACCATCTCTGCTTCATGACGGTGTCGTATTTTATAGGAGTGTCATTTTTAAGGATCTCTTGGGCCTGGCCTGAGTTCTTTGGTTTAGGCTCCTATTCAAGCTTTGCAAATGACCAAAACTTCTTGGATTTTTTTCACTCTCTTCACCTTTTTTGGAATTGCTGTACTCATACAAGAAGATTTTTTCTTGAACTCCCATGAAGCTGTCTTTTTCTTTCCACCTGAAAGGAATACAGACATATAGATCAATGGAGTAGAATTAAGGGGCTATAAATAAACCCATATATCTATGGAAAATTGATTTTTTACAAGAGTGCAAAGACCACCCAATGGGAAAAGAATAGTTATTTCAACAAATAGTGCTGTGACAACTTGATATCCAGAGGCAATATAATACATTTGGGCCCCTACTTCACTACATATACTCAAATAATTCAAACTGGGTCAAAGATCTAAATATAAGAGCCAAAAACTATAAAATTATTGAAGACAATATAGGCAAGACCTTAATAACCATTGATCAGGCAAGAGTTTCTTAGGAATAATACCAAAGGCACAAGTAAATAAAAAGTTTTTGATAAGTTGACATCATCAAAATCAAAAGCCTGTGAATTAACAGGCATAAGAAAGTAAACAGACAATGCACAGAATTAGAGAAAATGTTTGTACATCTTATATCTGTAAGGGAAATTTGTGTAGGATATGCAAACAATTCTTCTACCTCAATAATAAAACATGACCCAATTTTTATTTTTTTATTTATTTATTTTTCTTGAGTTGGAGTCTCACTCTGTCGCCCAGACTGGAGTGTAGTGGCCGCTCCCGGCCACCGCAGCCTCGACCTGCTGGGCTCAGGCGACCCTTCCACCTCAGCCTTCCAAGTAGCCGGAATTACAGGCATGCGCTACCACGCCCGGCTGATTTTTTGATTTATTGTAGAGATGAGGTCTCGCTGCCCAGGTGGGTCTCGAACCCGTGGGCTCAGGCAATCCACTCACCTCAGCCTCCCAAAGGCGTGGGATTACAGGCTGAGCCACCGAGCCCGGCGACCCAATTTTTAAAATGGGCAAAAAGTATGAAAAACATTGCTCTGAAGAAAATATGCAAAAAGCCAATAAGCACATACAAATATAATAAGCATCGTTAGCCACCATGTAAATACAAGCCAATACCAAAATGAAATACCACTTCATACCCACTAGGATAGAAATAATTTAAAAAACAGATAATAGCAATAATTGGTGAAGTTGTGAAAAATGTTAGCCCTCATATCTTGTTTTTGGGGATGTAAACTGGTACAGAAGCTTTGAAAAGCAGTCTGACACTTCCCCAATAAGCTAAACATAGAATTACTATATAATTCTGAAATTCCTCTCCTAGGAATATACTCAAGATAAATGAATACCTTCACAAAAACGTGTACATAAATGTTCATAGCATTATTATTCATAATAGCCAGAAGGTGGAAACAACCCAAATGCTAGCAACCTGAAGAATGGATACATAAAATGTGGTATATATAAGCATACATAAGCATACAACAGAATATTATATGATCGTAGAAAGAAATGAAATACTAACCTTGAAAACATTATGTTAAGTGAAAGAAGCCAGTCACAATGGATTATACATTGTATTATTACATTTATATGAAATACAATAGGCAAATCTGTAGACACAGAGAAGAGTTTAGTAGTGACTTAAGTCTGGGCAAGGAATGGGGAAATTGGGAAATGACAACTAAGGGGTGTTGGAGTTTTTTGAAATCATGAAAATATTTTAAAATTGATTGATTCAGGTAATGACTACATAACTGTGAATATTTCAAAAGTCAGTAAATTGTCCTCTTTGGTTGAATTGCATGATATGTGAATTATATCTTAATAAAACATAAAAATTAATAAGAGCTGTCTTCATGAAAAGTACTTCGATTGCTAGTGCTTTGGAGTCAGACAAACCCAGGTTTGAGTCTTGACTCTGCCCGTCACAAAATGTGCTACCTTGGGCAAATCATTTTTTTTTCTTTCTGACCCTCATTTTCCTCATCTGCTAAATGGGATTAATAAAAGTACTAATTTATAAGGTTATTATAAGGGTTAAATTAAATAGTGACTTTCAAATATGAATTTATGAAGACCCTAAGAATAAATCTGTGGACTCCTGAGACTATATCCTGTAGACTTAAGTTTAAGAAACACTGTCATTTTAGTTCATCACAATCACAACTACTAGTGCTAAAGCAGACTTTGAAGTCATGTGTCACAGCTCATTTATGCGGTGATCCCCGAAATAATCCAATATTCATGTATTCATTAAAATTTGAGCATAAAATTTTATACTTACCATAGATAACTCACTGACCCTAATACCCCCTTAATATATCCACAACAACTAAAACTCTCATATGCTGCTGGAAGAGGGTGTGTGACATGCTACAGCTATTTTGGAAAACTGGTTGGCAGTCAGTATCTACTATAGTTTATAAAAATCTTCTTTCATAAAATAACTCCACTTTTAAGATAGATACAAAGATACATAGATATCAGAAATCTACATATATGTCTATACTTGTACTAAAGTGTTTAAAATAGCAGTATATATTTTTTTGAGTTGGGGTCTCAATTTGCCACCCAGACTGGAGTGCAGTGGCATTATCAAAACTGACTACAGCCTTGACCTCCTGATCTCCTGGGCTAAGGTGTCCTTCCACTTCAGCCCTTCAAGTAGCTGGGACTGCAGGCATGCACCACCACATCTGGCCAACTTTTTTTTAAAAATGTAGAAACAAGGTCTCACTATGTTGCCTAGGCTGGTCTGGAACTCCTGGGCTCAAGCTATCAATACTCCTCCCAAAGTGCTGATGCTACAGGCATGAGCCACCACACCTAGCCTAGTTTTATACTGACATCTTAAAAATTGGAAGCAAACTAAATGTTTATCAATTGCAGAATGAATACATGCTTAGAAACTCTCACAATTTAATACTATTAAGCAATAAGAAAGCTGAACTATGGCATACACACAGTGTGGATGAATATCATAGATATTGTGCTGCACAAAGGATGCCAGGAATAAAAGAATATATACTGTGCAGTTCCATTTATATAAAGTTTAAAAGGAAGCATAATCAATCTATGTTATAGGAGTTAAGACTCCTTTGGAGAGGAAGGAGAAGTAGTGACTTGGAGCACATAAAGGGGGCTTCCAGGATTCTGGAAGTGTTAACTAGGGTTATGGTTACATGAGAGTGTTTGCTTATGATTTGTGTACTTTTATTTTGTGTCTTCATACATCTTTAAAAAATTAATTCTCACCAGAAGCAATAAAATGCAGAAAAATATAAACTACATCTTTAAAGTATTAGAATAAAAAATTGTCAACCCAGAATTTTATAACCAATGACAGTGTTATGCAAAAACAAAGCTGAAATAAAGACATAGTATAGATAAAAGAACATGAAAAGACTTTGCTGCTAACAATCCAGCACTACAAAAACTACATTTAAAAAGTTACTATGCATGATTTTGTTCTTCTTTATGATGGTGTAATATTCAATCATGTATATGTACCACATTTTTGTAATCCAGTCTAGTTTCAAAAATTGCAAGGGGAGGAGAGGGCACATAACATCAGTAGGGGTACCTGATCTCAAACCAAGCAAAGTGGGTACCAAAGGGAGGCCCAAACTTTACCTGTGTGATGATCATTTGTATTCTAATCCTGAATTGTACACCACATCTTTAAAAAAAATAAAATTAAAGTTTACTATCATTAATCATTAGAAAAAGTTTTAAATCAAAATCACAGTGAGATATAATCTCATTTAAATGGATTAAATTCTCCAACCAAAGATATAGAGTGACCAAAATGAATGGACAAAAACGTAAACAAGATTCAACTATATGCTACCTACAAGAGATCCACTTTACCTTAAAGACAAACGGAATGAAAATGAAGAAATGAGCTGGGCTCAGTGGCTCAGCCTGTAATCCTGCACCTTTGGGAGGCTGAGGTGAGTGGATTGCCTGAACCCGCGGGTTCGAGACCCGCCTGGGCAACTTGGCGAGGCCTCATCTCTACAATAAAAATCAAAAATTAGCCAGGCGTGGTAGCGCGCGCCTGTAGTTCCAGCTACTTGGAAGGCTGAGGTGGAAGGATAGCCGGAGCACAGAAGGTTGAGGTTGCGGTGGCCGGGAGCGGCCACTGCACTCCAGTCTGGGTGACAGAGTGAGACTCCAACTCAAAAGAAGAAAATGAAGAAATGGTAAAAAGATGTTTCATGCAAATGGTAATCAGAATAAAGCAGAGGTGACTATACTTATATCAGATAAAATAAACTTCAAGTCAAAAACTGCCACATGTGACAAAAAAGATAATTATTTAATGATAAAGTCTTTAATTAATCAACGGAACATAGCAATTATAAATATATACAAATAAAACTTTAGAGCACCTAAATATAAAAAGCCAATATTAAAGGATATTAATTAGTAGATAACAATACAGTAATAGTAGAGAACTTTAACACCTCACTTTCAACCATGGACAGATCAGACAGAAAATTAATAAGAAAATACTGGAACTGAACTGCACTTTAGACAAAATGGACTTTTAACAAATATATACAGAACTTTCCATCCAAAGGCAGCAAAATACTCTAGCAAACATGGAGTGTTCTACAAGATAGACCATATGGTAGGCCACAAAACAAGTCTCAACAAATTTAAAGCTTGAAATTTGTTGAAGATTGAAAGCATATCAATTATTGTTTTGAACCATAATGATATGAGACTAGAAATCAATAACAGGAGGAGTTTGGGAAAATTCACAATATATGACCATTAAACAACATGCTCCTTAATAACCAATGATTCATAGAAGAAATCAAAAGGAACATTTAGAAATATCTTGAGACAAAAGACAATGATAACATTGCATTCAAAACTCAAGAGATTTAAAAAAAGCCATTCTTTTTTATAGAGTGATTTGTGTTCTTCAGGGTATATTCCCAGTAGGGGGATTGCAGGGTCATATGGAAGGTCAATTTTTAGAGCTTTTAGGAATCGCCACACTGCTTTCCACAGAGGTTGCACTAGTTTACACTCCCACCAACAGTGTAGAAGTGTTCCCTTTTCACCACACCCTCTCCAGTAGCTGTTATTTTTTGAGTTGTTGATAATTGCCATTCTGACTGGAGTTAGGTGGTATCTCAGTGTGGTTTTGATTTGCATCTCCCTGATGATTAGTGAGGTTGAGCATTTCTTCATGTGTTTGTTGGCTGCTCGAATGTCTTCTTTTGTGAAGTGTCTGTTCATGTCTTTTGCCCATTTTATAATGGGGTTGTTTGTTTTCTTCTTTTCAGTACGCTTCGGTTCCTTGTAGATCCAGGATGTTAAGCCTTTGTCAGACCTAGAGTTGGCAAATACTTTTTCCCAGTCTGTAGGCTGTCTCCCTGCTCTCTTGATGGTTTCTTTGGCTTTGCAGAAGCTTGTCAGTTTAATAAGGTCCCATTTGTCTATCTTCTCTCTTAAGTCCTGTGGGTTTCGGGTTTTGTACAGGAATTAGATGCCAGTTCCGATTTCCATGAGAGTATTTCCTTCCTTTTCTAAGGTTCTTATGGTTTGAGGTTTTACATTTAGGTCTCTGATCCATTTGAAGTTAACCTTTGTGCATGGGGATAGATAGGGGTCCTGTTTCAATCTTCTGCATGTGGTCAGCCAATTTTCCCAGCACCATTTACTGAATATGTTCTCCTCTCCCCATTGGTAGGTGGTGGGGGCTTTGTCGAAGATGAGTTGGTTGAGAAATTGAGGTTTTGCTTCTGGAATCTCAATTCTGTTCCATTGATCTATATGCCTGTTTCTGTACCAATACCAAGCTGTTTTGATGATTGTAGCTTTATAGTACAGTTTGAAATCTGGTATTGTGATACCACCTGCTTTGTTTTTTTTTTTGCTGAGGATTGTTCTGGCTATTCTTGGATGTTTGTGTTTCCATATGAATTCCTGTGTTGG
>NW_007259260.1:271196-273843 GCF_000164805.1 Carlito syrichta
GGGTGCCTGAATGAAATGTCATTGTACACCTAACCCTTAACTGTACCCCACAAAACCATAATAAAAAATACTGATTAATGAAAAAAAAAACCCATTCTAAAGAAAAGGTTTATATCAATAAATATCTATATTTTTTAAAGATTACAAATAAAATAGCCTAACAATATGCCTCAAGGAACTGGAAAAGAAGAACAAACTAAACCCAAAGTTAGCAGAAGGAAAGAAATAATAAAGATCAGAATACAAATAAATCAAATAGAAAATATAAAAACCATAGGAAAAAAACAATAAAACTAAGAGTTGATTTTTAAGAAAATAAACAAAACTGATAAACCCTTAGCTAGACTAGCTAAGAAAATAAGAAATAATATTCAAATACATAAAATCAGAAAATAAAATGGAGACATTACAACAGATACCACAGAAATCAAAAGAATCATATAGGACTATTATTTTTTAAAAAAATATTCCAACAAGTTGGATAACCTAAAGAAAATACATAAGCTCCTAAAAAACAATTTACCAATGTTGAATCAGGAAAAAGTAAAATGTCTGAACAGACTAATAATAAATAAAATGAAGTTGTAATTTAAAACCTTCCCCTGAGAACAAGAAAAGAAAGAAAACTTAGAACCAGATGGCTTCATAGTTGAATTCTATCAAACTTTGAAAGAAGTTTGGCATGCAAGGCTGGTTTAACATATGCAAATCAATCAATATGATATATTACATTAATGATCAAAATACAAAAAATACATGGTCATATCAGTTGATGCAGAAACACATTCAACCAAGTTCAATATCCTTTCTTGATAAAAAAAAAACTACTAACAGTTTATGTAAAGAATAAAAGATCATCAACATAATAAAGGCTATTTATAAAAATCTGCCACAGATAGCATCATAATTAATGGGGAGAAAATGAAAGCTTTTTCTCTACAATCTGGTACAAGACAAGACCGCTCACTCTTGGCACTTCTATTTAACATAGTACTAGAAGTACTATCAAGATCAATTAGACAAAAAACAGTAAATAAAAGGTATCCGAATTGGGAAGGAAGACATAAAACTATCTCTATTTGCAGATGACATGATCCTATATGTAGAAAACCTACAAAGGACTTGAATAAGCATTTCTCCAAAACTGACATAAAGGTGACCAAGAGTTACATTAAAAGGTGCTTGACATCACTAATTATCAAGAAAATGCATAGCAGTTGTATTCATAATTGTCAAAGTTTGGAAGCAACTGAGCTACCTTTCAATAGGTAAATGAATAAATAAACTGCTGTGCATCCATAATAAAAGGAAATGCAAATCAAAACAATGAAGGTATACCACCTCACACCTGTTAGAATAGCTGTTACCAAAAAGACAAGAGTTAACAAGTGTAGGCAAGGGTGTGGAAAAAAGGGAACCCTTTAACATTGTTGGTGGGTATGTAAATTGGTGCAGCCACACTATCGAAAAGAGTATGGATTCTTCCGATCCATGAGCATGGGATATTTTTCCACTTGTTCATGTCAGCTTTGATTTCTTTGAGCAGTGTTTTGTAATTTTCATTGGTCTTTCACGTCTTTGGTAAGGAAGATGCCAAGGTATTTCATTTTTTTTGTAGCTATTGTGAATGGAATTGTGTTTTTTATTTGGGTTTCTGTTTGTTTATTATTGGTGTAGAGAAATGCGATTGTCTTTTGTACATTTATTTTGTATCCTGAGACTTTGCCAAAGGCCTTTATCAATGTAAGGAGGCCTTTGACAGATTCTCTTGGGTTTTCAAGGTACACCATCATATCATCTGCATAAAGAGATAACTTGACTTCCTCTTTTCCTATTTGAATACCTCTGATTGCCTCCTCTTCTCTGATTGCTCTAGCCAGGACTTCCAATACTATGTTGAACAGGAGGGGAGAGAGTGGGCATCCTTGTCTAGTTCCAGTTTTCAGGGGAAGTGGTTCCAATTTTTGTCCATTTAGGAATATGCTGGCTGTGGGAAGATGTCCATCTTACCTAAGGCAATCTACAAATTCAATGCAATACCCATTAAATTACCAACAACATTCTTCTCAGACCTAGAAAAAACAACACAGGAATTCATATGGAAACACAAACGTCCAAGAATAGCCAGAACAATCCTCAGCAAAAAAAAACAAAGCAGGTGGTATCACAATACCAGACTTCAAACTTTACTATAAAGCTACAATCATCAAAACAGCTTGGTATTGGTACAGGAACAGGCATATAGATCAATGGAACAGAATTGAGATTCCAGAAGCAAAACCTCAATTCCTCAACCAACTCATCTTCAACAAAGCCCCCACCACCTACCACTGGGGAGAGGAGAACCTATTCAGTAAATGGTGCTGGGAAAACTGGCTGACCACATGCAGAAGATTGAAACAGGACCCCTATCTATCCCCATGCACAAAGGTTAACTCCAAATGGATCAGAGACCTAAATGTAAAACCTCAAACCATAAGAACCTTAGAAAAGGAAGGAAATACTCTCATGGAAATCGGAACTGGCATCCAATTCCTGTACAAAACCCGAAACCCACAGGACTTAAGAGAGAAGATAGACAAATGGGAACTTATTAAACTGACAAGCTTCTGCAAAGCCAAAGAAACCATCAAGAGAGCGGGGAGAG